>NC_136492.1:43122506-43242506 GCF_053919585.1 Euprymna scolopes
CTATCTATCTATCTATCTATATATATATGTATATATATATATATATATATATATATATATATATATAAATTATCTATATCATACTAGAACTGATAACATTGCTTGACTGATTCTTTGCTTAAATGGTATTTCCGACGGTGGAAAGAGTAATGTAGTTGACGGTAAATGATTGGAAGAGAAGAATATAATACGGAAGTGGTGGAAGAAGTGTGATTCTTAGTAGTAGTAGTAGTAGTAGTAGTAGTGAGCAACGTTGGAGGTTAATTAGAGATACCGTGAATAAAGAACGTAAACAAAGAAGAAAAACAAAATTCCAGAGTCGTCGTAGTAGACGTAGCAAAGAGTATATGCTGCAACAGCAAAAGGGTATATTTAGAGGATGACGTGAATAACTAAATTATATATAAAAAAGAAGGAAATAAAAAGTTTTAGAAATATAGTACTTGTAAAGGGGACAGCGTAAATAAAACGAAAATTCTAAAGCTATAATAATAGTAGTAATATCAAATATGGTAGCGTAGATAAAGAATGGAAATATAGAAGAAACGGAAAATAATACAGTCATAGTAGCAGTAGCAAAGAAATATAGCGGATTACTAATATAAATAAATGACGTAATAAAGAAAAAACATAAAGAACTAAAGTAGCAATAACGTTATAGCAATAATATACACATAATCATGTTGACAAACCGGTTCTCGTTAGATTATCGAAATTATGCAACGCTGAACCTGAACAATATTAGGTGAGCATTTAGGAACACTAGGTGCTCTATGAAGTTTTTACTCAGCTCCATCATACGTCAAGAACTCAGCTCACTTTGTGGAAATAATAAAAAATGCTCCCATTCGTTCCAACCAGATGGTGAGTCTAGATGTAGTGAGTCTTTTCACGAAATTACCCACTGATGAGACTCTGACAATGGCACGGAATAAGCTGACATCGGATGCCTCACTGACAGAACGCACTTGCATCCCAATTGACAATATAATGGAGATGCTTACTTTCTGTGTAAAAACTACATACTTCGTGATGGGACCAGATATATGTCGGCAGGAAGAAGGTCTGGCAATTAGATCACCATTGTCCCCGGTATTGGCCAATGCATACATGGAATACTTTGAGGAAATTGCATTACGATCAACACCACTAAAGCCAACAATGTGCTTGCGATGATGACATATTCATACTCTGGCCCCCATCAGGAAGATATTCAAACGTTACTAGACCATGTGAAGTCGATCCGTCCACCTATACATAAATGTTCACGATGGAAAAAGAACACAACAATAAGTTATCATTCCTAGATGTGCTGATAACTCGCACAGGTCAGGGGTTTATGTCGTCTGTGTACCGATAGCCAACTTTCGCTGGACAGTATCTAAACTTCAACTCCCACTATCCATATAATGCAAAGAAAGGAATCGTCTGTTGTTACAACACCGAGCAAACGTAATATGTAGTAACATCAGTGTAAATCAAGAGGAGATGAACAGTTTAAGAGAAATCGTCCACCGAAACAACTATCCAGAGAACATGACATCAGCTCCAATAAATCTGGACCAAACAAAAAAGGACATCACTCTTCAGTTTGTATACCATATATGAAGGGCTTGTCTGAAAAACCTCAACGAATATGTAATCTATATTACATCAGGACAGTATTCAGGAGTGATTCAATTCTCTGGAAACAGCTTGTGAGAGTCAAGCCCCCTACAGAAAAATCATGACTAAGAACTGTGTATATGAAATCCCATGCAAATGTGGAAAACTACACAGAGGTGAAACGTGTCGTCCGTTAAAAGTACGGTTAGAAGAACATCGAAAAGCCGTAGTACGTGAAGAGACTGAAAAGTCAGGTATAGCTGACCATAGCTGGAAAGAAAAGGGAAACCATCTGCCATTATGGGACGAAGTAAAAATTATAGAAAGAGAGGAACGGTGGAGAGTAAGACGACTGAAAGAAGCAGTACATATGCTGGGGAATAACCAACTGCTAAGTGGACCTAGTATAGAAGTTAATACAACATGAGAACCAGTAATTATAAACAATAGATAATATATACAAGTAATAAGTAAAAACATTAATATATGCAAGTAATAAGAGGTTGGCGCTCGAAATTCTGTCAAAATTCCCGAGTTCGATAGAAACATTTCCGAGCTCGACAAGATACACCTGAAGAAGGTCAGAGGTTGTATCGACCGAAACGTTGTGAAAATTACATTCAAGATGAGAACAGTAGTCCGATGAATAATAATCTATGTATTTAGGTATGTGAGTATATAGAATACTTCAAGGAACTGAACGCCCCTCTCTTGCACAGTTCCAGGTCAGCTTTGGGTAGAGTGTAGCACCTGTTAGCCTATCTCTGATATTCCAGAGTGTTACTATATACAAAATAGATGAAAATCCACAGCCGCCATGAAAGCAATCCAACTAAGAGAAGGAAACTCTGATGAAAATCTAAGACCCGGATAGAAAATATTCCTTAGCCCTGTAATGCACCCTTCTAGCGATGGTCTCACAAACAAACACCCGCTTCCAGTTTGCCAGCACGGAAGTAGTAAGGCTTAAACAACTGTCATGTAAAGGCTCAAACCAGTGCGCCATTTGGTCTAACTAGACGTATCAAAATATAAAAATTTAATAAATGATTGTCGTGTCTTGAAAGGACTCACTAAGAAAGACTCGAACACGAATATGGTTTAGGAAAAAGGTATTTGTTTTTACAAAATTGAATACATAGAGCGAGAGTTGTAGTACTTAATGGCAATATGGCGTACTACAAATAGACATACATCAGTTGGTACTTCTCGGTATATTTATACGGTTAGTAACAGTTCATACCTTGTGTATGGGTGAGTTTACAAAACAATGACACAAATAAAAAAGAAAAAGTAAAACTTGCAAAGACCATCATACAAATGTTAATATCGTGTTCAGGTTTGATAACAGATGCTCTTATTTATTATTGCCCTACGCCAGCAAGGATTTCTAATATTCTTATAAACCGAATAAGCGATCGTAGATTATGGATATCAAACAAAATAGGGTTATTAGAAAAAAGAAAAAACAGTGTAACCCGAATATAAAGACCCTATTATAAGAAAAACAGATATAAGAGAGATTTTCTATGGTTCCAAATTAGAGCCTGTGTTAATGTTCCGTGTAATCAGGTTATAAGAAGAACCGCCGATAAAAGTTTAATCTGTAGGGACCGGAGACGAAGTTTCTTATATCCGGGTTTCACTGTACTTTTAAAAGAGAAGGAATTTGCGCGATCCTGCGTTTCTCAAAACTGAATAGAGCTTACATGGCCAGCGTATATCAGATTTGATCTCCGTATAGCTGACCCTATGATTCGAGGCCGTATTGTAGTGAAGCCAAGGCTACTACTTCTCCATTACATTTCTCTTTCTCTCTACTTTTCCCTTTCCCTTCCTTCTGATCTCTCTATGTGACCAGAGGTTGTAGCCAATTCTGGTGGGACAGAAGGAGATACAAAAGTTTTGGAAGCAAAAAGACGGAGAGACGAGTTTTTCCAGCGCCAGGGCAAAAATGAAAATCCCGAACTTTCTATGACCCGATACCACTTGTACGCTGAAATGTATATAAAACCGTTTCGTTTTGAAATGCCTTTGTTTCTTGATTATTTGTCCCAGGTTTCTAGACTGTCCCAACATTCCTCTCTTCTTATTAATTTCGACGACACCCCAAAAGGAGGACCCGCCGAAATGGTGGCCTATCCTACAAGATTTACATTATGGTAACCACCATAGTATCCATGGAAACAAGTATCTACGATACACGCTAAAAATTGAAATAAGAAATGCGAAAAAATTTATAAACTGAAAAATAAAATTAAATCATCGCCTGTTCAGAAAATTATTGGCATTTTCAATTACTGCCTAGTGAAAAACAATCAACTGTAAGCGAGAAGATGCACGAGTAAATGTGATGAATACTTTTAGACTTACGAAATGGGAAATCCGAGTTCAAATCTTCTATAAGACATTTTGCGTTCACTTAGGCATCCATGTCTCTTCCCAGCACATAACAACTGCTTGTCTGCACTGACTTAGTATTTTGATCGAAAATTGAATAACACCCAAGTGATTGTTATTCCACAATAAAACGAACTGGCGAAACAAGCAACTCAAAATCATATTTTTTATTTCCATTTTACAATTACTTTGTGGTTAAATGATTGATACAATGGATACGGACGCAGAATATTGAATTAATTTCATCCGAGTTCAAATTATTTTCGACGAAGATTAATAATTTGTTTTTTTTTAATGGATTATTCGGATTACCGTTTTCATCTTAAGCGTTATTTTTACAACATTTCGATTGATGTAATCTCCGACCTTCTGTAGGTGTATCTTGTCGAACTCGGAATCTTTCTGTCGAACTTAGGAATCTTTCTGTCGAACTCGGTAAGCTTTCTGCTGAACTCGTGAATCTGCACGGAATTTCGAACATAACCTTTAATTTAATCCACAGAGTTAGTATGCTCCGTCAACCATGACTGGGTAGAAGTTGCAAGTAATTCATAATTGTATTTTGCGTGTCCCTCGCAATGAAGATTGAACTTTCAATCTCAAGAAGAATGTAACTTACAATTGAATTTAACTACCTCACAGTCAACATGACTGACAGAACGAAAATATGCTATTGTGACAGAGCGCGTATAGGCATGTGCAAGAAAATATCAGCAGCAGCCGTTGAAGCATGTATGCAAATTAGCAAGAGTATGTGAGCTTGCGTTGCGTCACAAGAAAAGAAAAAGAAAAAAAAGGACAGCACATGGTCGAGAAGAAAAGCACGAACCGGACAAGATGGACGTGTGAAAATAGAGGGTGAAAAAGCACTGGCTTATGACATCGTGAAGTGGTGAGGACAGAGACTTTTAAAAAGCACATGTGTATACAAAAAGACTTGGGAAATATAATAAAATGCGTTGTTTTTGAGAAATCACGAATAAATGCACTTACAAAGTCTTACAAAAGTGTTTTATTTCTTTTCCTTTTATTTGTTCCTCCGACGTCACACATTCCCTGTGGATTAAATAAGGAGTTCCGTTCGCAATTCGGTGCAGATTCCTGGTTCGACAGAAAGATTCCCGAATTAAAAAAATAGACCTCAAGAAGGTCGGAGGTTACAGTGATCGAATTGTTGTGCAAATAACACTCAAAATTAGAACAGTTGTCTGAATAATCAAAGAAAGCGAGCGATCATTTGTTTCATTTAAACTCAATAATACTTTAATATCTTTGCGAAAGATTAAATAGTATATTGTGCAAGTAATGCGTTTATAGTGTTTATTTTATGTCATGTTGAAATCCCCGAAAGAATTTTTTCTACTAGAAAAAGATACAGGAATTATTATTCGAAGATAAAACCGAAAAGTTTAATTAAACAAAATAAAACAAAACAAAAAAAGAAGGAATATCAACTGTTTTGTATAAATTAAGCAATTTTACTTGAGTGAACAGTTAATAATCTTATATAACAGTAATGGGTGAATATACAGAATGAGGCCTTGCCAACATGTGCTCTCGCGAGAAATTATCTTATATAAGAGTGTCGCAAGTGCATACGCTTGGATCCTACAATTTTAGCTTTTTTATATGGGAGGAGTGGTACAGTCTCCAATTGCTTTCTAGTGATTTTTTGTTATGATGCAGTCAAAACAATGCAACCGCAACTGTAACTCGACTACCTACAACAACTGTCAGAAATTTCTTTTACTCTCTATCTGTGCCTTAAACTGAACGACAATTCCATGAGCAGAGTTTCTTTGATATAAATGTCTGTCTGTAGTGGGACTGCTTCCCAGTTGATTATAGCATGGTCGTTTTCAATTAAAATGTAAAAAGGTTCTTTAGTTGTCTTCTTAAATGATTAAACTTTACTCAATTTTTATCGATCCTCGCGGTGTTGTCTCGCCGTCTACCAGACACTCAACCCTTATCATCGAGTGGCCTTAAGACCTTGATAAGCGATGCCTCCCCACCCACAGTAAAATAAAACTGGAAAAGGAGACTAGAGCGTTTAACTTTCTATAGACTGACTCACATGACTTCGTAAGGGAGTAGTGATTCAGTTATTTTTTGTCCAATCAACGCGATCCATAAAAGAACAAGTGAAACAATCCTACACATGAGTGTCTTATGAATTCAAATGGATGATCCCAAAAGCGATATGTTGTAAAACAAACAAACCAAACCTATTAATTAGTCTATATAAGTTAGGCAGTGTGTGAAAGGAAATTACCTCAAATGGGCTTCATACATCGAATCTGCCTATCAAAAATACCACTAAAAAGGTTTCCCGAATATGGCAGCAGTATTCCATCTTAGGACAGGTTTGATTTTTATGTAGGTAAAGTATTGCCATGTACTTTCTAAAGCAGTAGAATGGTCCAACTTTTTTCCAAAAGACCTCAGCAACAGATTAGATGTATGTCTTCCATTTAAGAGCTGGGAAAATATCGGCCCTGAGAAATTGTTAAAACAAAAGATATTTATTTCAACTGAGGCAAAACGAGACCCCGAGAATCAATTATAAAAGGAGAAAAGCTTGCTTTTAGAAAGTATAAAATTAAGAAGACACCTTACATCACTGCATCACGTGATTGATGTCGGAGGAGAGAATCAGCTGGAAATTCATCACCGATGCTCTTCAAAGTACAGCCATAGTCAGTTGTGTCGCCTGCATAGATTTCAACAGATTACCACAATGATTTGAAAAATCATTGATAAAGATCAGAATGAGGGTTGGTCCTGGAATGGACCTTTGCTTCTGAAAGGGATATTATATTAATGGTCCATAACTTTTCTAACCAATAATACGTCGTTTAAGTTGTAGAATCGATTAACAGAGTATTTTTTTTTGTTTTTTTACAGAATGGTGTATTTAGAATTAAGAAAGAGAAAATACAGTAAAAATATTCCGAAGAAAAAATTGCGTGTTAATTTGGGATAAAGAAAGGAAAGATAAAAATGGTCACTATTAAGAGATAGATATGATACACGACTGGCGCTATCTTGATGGGTTTCTTTTTTTTACCGAAATAATGTTGTATCGAATGAAGGACCATAACTTTTTTCTTTCTATTATAAGTGTTTGAAATAGCATTTTTAGATGAGTCCACGCATCTTTATAAGAGACTATGCCCATCTACCGGGCGATTGGCCTGTCATTCTTGTTTAAAATATCATTGGGTGTACGCATTTTATTTTAGATGCTTGCAAGCATCTTTATGAATAGTAGTAGTAGTAGTAACAGCATTAGTAAGACTAAGTAAGAGGAGAGTGGGAGAATAGCGTAAATAAATAACGTAAATAAAGAAGAAAAGGAAAAGACAAAGTCGTCATCATTAAAACAACAGCAGAAGTAGAGAAATGACGGAAGGCAAATAACGATATGGACTGACTGGAGTGCATGGTTCGATTCGATTCCAGTTTGTTTCACAGAAACACAATTAGGTTGTTAGCAACTTCACATGGCCCCTTCCCGTAAGTGTCCAATGCCTGTTATGAAATAATTCTAACTAGAAAGATATCGGGAAATTAATGTCAACAATAATAATCTGATTTTATACGAAATGAATGAAGAGTGCTCTATGACAACAGTAGAGTTAGAGGATGAAATGAATAAAAAAAAGAAAGAAAATGAAAAACTGAAGTAGTAGTATGAGTAAAGATGATAGCATGAGTAAAAATGCAAATCAAAAGACAAAAGTCGTAACAATAGTAAAAAATAAATGTAACGAATAATTAATATGAATGACTCAAATAAAGGAAAAATAAAACATAACATTTGTATTCTAAGTGGTTTTTGTAATTTTAAAAAAAGATTATATAAATAAATAACGCAAATAAAGAAGAAAAATAAAATACTAAACTTGTAATTATATTCTTATTTGTAGCGAAAAAGTGATAAAATAAATAACGCAAATAAAGAAGAAAAATAAACTACTAAATTTGTCTAGTATTTTTAGTAGTATTTGTAGCGTAAAAAAGCTTATATAACTAAGACAAATATAGAAAAAATAAAATGCAAAATTTGCAATAGTATTCTTAATAGCGTAAAAATGATAATATAAATAAATAACGGAAATAAAGAAGAAAATTAGCTATAAAATTTGAAATACTATGCTGAGTAGTAATTTTTAAGATGATATAGATGAATGATTCAAATAAAGATGAAAATTAAAATAAAACTTTTTCGTTGTATTATCAGTAGTATTAGTAGCGTAAAATTGCAAAAAAAAAATAAATAAATAAATAAATAAAATAAAATAAAAATAAAATGAATAAAGAACAGTATAAAAATGGTAATATAGGGTTCATACCTGGGAGCAGAAGTGCGCGTGTGACATTTTATTATTGGGCAACAGCTGTTATTTTCAGTATCTTCTTGTTTAAGCTTTAAATAGCATTTTTGTAGTCCTGACACGCTTAAGATTAACAACAAATTTTAAAATGCGACCACGTTCCTCTGTAATAGGCTCTGTAAGTTGGTTGGCTGGTCTGTTAATCCATGGAAAAAGTTAAAGCTTGTGACCAGAGTATAATGAGATAAAAATATTCTGCTTAGGAAAAAAAGCACACTTAAAAGCTGTCAACATTATGTGAATAAGCAAAGTAAAAAAAAAAGATGACAACCGAATTTAACTTGATCTTGTGTGATTTCGCTCATTCAGATGGTGCTGACATATTTGAAGCGTGATTTTTTCAAGTTTAAATGCGTAATATTAAATGGATCTTAAATTGAAACGATTCCTCATTGGGCTATATCCCAAAATTCAGTACGCAAAGTTAAGACGCTGGGAGTGAACTCAGTTTTCCTAAATATAGAATAGAAGATGAAACAAAACACGAAACCATATTGAACCATTCCTTGTTTTAAACAGTAAAAAATAATAAACTTTTATATTTTACATTTTTATAAATAACTATTTCAATATTTAAAATAAATTCATATGGAAATATTTCATTTCAGAAAAGTAATTTAAACTTTCATAGTTTGCATGTCTATGAATACATTTCTAAGTATTTAAAATATCTATATCGCTTCCATTTATTCATTTTAAGAAACATTTTTATACAATTTTTTTTTCACACAAGAAGTGTTAAAAACTTTCATACATTATTTATGAAAAAGTACTATTTCTTCATTTTGAGAAACATATTTATAAAATGTTTAAAATAAGCGTTTGTTTTATTTTTTTCATAATTTATTTGATATTATTTATGACAAAATTATCTGATAAAATATGTAGAAGACAAATATATCCGAAGAAGACATTTTTATAGACATGCAAATCATAAAACTTGTCATTAGTTTTTATCATTTTTTAGGAAAGAGGTGGCTTGTTACTTTTAATGCATCTAAAACCAAGCTTATATCTTTACATCATCAACGCTTTGATCCCCATCTGGCATCAATTGAAATGAATGGCTCCCGTCTTGGAAAGGCCTCATGTTTTGACAAGCTTCTGGGCTTGACCTTTACTCCTAATCTTAAATGGAATACATATATTAAATCCGTTGCCAAGGCCGCAGGAAAAATGGTGGAGTCCTTCTATCGATCCAGTAGATATCTCACTGCTGATTCAATTCTCTATCTATATAAGAGGCAGATACGTCCAAGGATGGAGTGCTGTTGCCACATTTGGACAGGAGCTGCTAGAAAGGACTTATCCTGCCTTGATAGAGTTCAAAATAGACTTCGTAGCCTCGTAGGAGGATGTCATTTTCTCTTCCCTGCAACCTCTTTCTCACAGAAGAGATGTTGCGAGTTTGTCTCTGCTTTATCGTTATTTTCATGGCAAGTACTCGGCTGAGCTCCAATCTATGGTCCCCCTCGCCAAACTTTCACAAGAAACACTCGTCTAGCAGAAAACAGTATAACTAATTTCCCCCACTCTTTATCTGTGCCTAAACCTAAACGTAGATTCCATGAGCAAAGCTTCTTTCTTAGAACTGCACGCCTATGCAATTGTCTTCCGTTTTCCTGCTTTCCAGCTGACTAAAACATGGTTGCCTTCAAGTCTAACGTGAGCAAGTTTTTGATGAGCCATTCCATATCAGTTACCAAATTTACTGAATTTCCATTACTAACGATTACTATATTGTCCAATTTCTACTTTACACTCTTTAACGCTTATCCTCGAGTGGCTTATTGGCCTTGATAAGTGGTGATGCCTATGTAAAAAAAATCATGATAACACAAGTGTTAAAACAAAAATCTATTTATAGAAATGTGAAAAAAATGAAAGTTTATTATGTTTTATTTTTTTCATGATGGCACAAGAATTGTTAAAACTCAAATAATTGTTTGAAATAAATTATTTCCATATGGTTTTGTATTTCGTTTCATGATTACTGACTTCTATTCCGTATTTAGAAAAAGAGAATTCACTTCCGGTTTCTGAACTTTGGTGAGTGAATTTTTGGATATAGCCCCTAATGATAATATATAAGAAAAACAATAACATAAAACCATTTTAATACCTATACGGGTTCTTTTTTATATTCTACTCTGGTCGCGACTTTTAACGTTTGCCTTCTCTGTTATGCGTAAGTTTGAAATAACAATTTCGTCATTAAACGCGCACGTTGTACAGACACATCTAAAAGAATAGATCCATTCTTGTATTTATTTGTTTCCTTTGAGAAGATTTGCAATTCGAATCGTGCGAACACACCGAACATATTTGCTCGTTTCTTCTCTAGAAACTCTTTCAGCCAATTTCGCCGACAAAAGGTTTCCACTCTTGTTTATATTTTTTTGATGCAATACATTTTCATCAACTTTCAAACATTCTTGTCTATTTTTTTTTCTAGAAATTGCCTAACATCCATCTTTTTTTTTTTTCATTTCTCAGAGGTTTTCGTTTCCCGCGTAATTACCGTCATCGCCACCGTCACTGTCTTTCTCTACCTTTACAAACATCTTATGCAGCCACAACGGCCGACAACGCCGCCATTGTTAGCTTGTCGACGAAATCGTTTTGTTAGAAACCCGGAGTTATCTCCCTTGATTCCAACTAGACACGACGTGCACATTAATTGGGGGAATACAAAGCGAATAGAATGTGTACATGTTCTGCTTAGGCTTCAGGATAAACACCTACTCTTTTCAGCATGGCACGCACAAATTTCTAAATGTTGACTGATATACGTTTATTGTTAACGTAGTTCTTTTTATCATTTCTATTTTATGAATGTGCAATCGATTTAACAGCTATCACCACTGACAATCGACTGGAAATGCAGTGTTCAAATTACTACTCGCACCTTTTCGAAAATGGTTGATCTGAATATCGAATGTTTTAAAGAGTCCCAGCAGTCTTTAATAGCAGTCGATGTGTGAATGGGCCTTGTTTACTGAAAAATTTTTGGGCAAGCCAACACACTAAAACCCTGGGGACAGCAACTGAACCCTCTAAGCTAATCATCCAGCTAAACATATACATTACTGTGTCTTCGTTTTACCTAATATTATAGTGAAGGCATCCGGCTAGAAAACACCGGAAAATTACTGACTTAGTGTTTAATAATGGAATTCCCTGGCAACGGCGGGTCACCAGAAAAAAGAAATAAGAGATTGGCAATGCGAATGTTGATTGTGTTTTAAAGTGTGTAATTTCAGCTAAGGGGAAAATGTCAAATAGATTTTAAGTTGTAATGGAATTAAATGTCATATATAATAAAATAGATTGAAAGTTAATTGCGTAAAGAAATGTTAATTTCAAATAAACAAATGCATTTAAGTTTTACAAAGAATGACGTAGTTTGTTATGTCAGAGAAAACAAAGAAATAGTTTGATATACACATAGTTAAAGATTCAGTTAGTTAACTACTGGATTAGTTAGAGAATAGGAAGTTTGGGCTCTGCTTTTAGTCTATTGCCATCCGTGGAAATTAATGGGCGCGATAGAGCAAAATGTAGAATGTAAGAAGCGTTGCATAACTCCGATCCAGGAAGGTGAAATAAATGTTTATATAAAAATATATTTCGTGTCATAATGTTCTCAATTCAGAATGGAGAAAAGAAAGATAGAAGAACTATAAAAGAAGAATGAAAAAACAAGGTATGTGTCTTTTTTGCTTATATCCGCACATAAAATCTTACTCGTTGTTTTGTTTAAAGAATTGTCTCATATGTTATTGTACCGTCATGAACTCTATTTGAATGTATACACACAACGAATTTAGCTAGACTAAATGACACCACACTACTAGACGGTCATACGTATGCATAAACGCCATTATATATACAGGACGGCTAGACACACATGTATAAATGTATAGATCCTGTATAATATTAGTAACGTGTATACTGCCTATTTTTTTAATCAAATAAACATGTTTCTATTTACATACGAAAAGACAAAAAAATAACATATTAATAGTAGATAGATGAATAAATAGATAGACATGTCAATGCAGCTATTGATCAGTCTAAAGTACTGACACCAAAAAATATATTTTGAACTTGCACAAATTCTTAAGCCATTAATTTTACATTTTCATTTCCTAAACATTTTTTGTAGAAATGTAAATATCTTCGAAATTACACGAACTGAACAACTGAAAATTAATATGTAGATTGCGGCATTAGTTCCGGATATACTTCGATAATTTGGATCGAAAATATTACAAAATAGTTTTGATAATAATAATAATAGTAATAATAATAATCATAAGTGAAATTGACAGCTGAATGACAACACATAACAGGAATTAACATACAAAGAGGCATCTGCCAAAGAGATTCACTATCATCATTACCGTTTATAATATACTGAGAAAGTGCCAAGCTGGGTATAAATTCTCTAATACAGAAGGAAAAAATGAACCACCTAGGGTACATGGACGATCTGAAACTTTTTGCAAGGACCAAAAAAAAAAAAAAAACTAGAGACACTAATAAGCACTACCAGGATCTTCAGTCAGGATATCCAAATGGGCTTTGGAATGGAAAAGTGTGCACTACTAGTTATAAGAAAGGGAGAACTGGAGACAACAGAGCGCATGGAATTACCAACCAAACAGAGATGAGAGCCTTAGGGGAAAAAGACGCCTATAAATACCCGAGAGTTCTGGAAGCAGACACCATCAAAGTCACGGAAATGAAAGAGAGAATTGGAAATGAATACCTCAGGAGAACAAGAAAACTTCCAGAAACTAAATTATAAAGCAGAAACCTAATAAAACGTATAAATACATGGGCAGGATCACTAATAAGATACTCACGACAGTTCATATGATGGACCAAAGAAAAACTGGGACAACTCGATCAGAAAACCAGGAAACTCATGACAATGCACAAAGCACTACACCCAAAGGACAACGTTTACTGACTCTGTGTGAAAAGAAAATAAGGAAGAGAGAACTAGATTGTATAGAAGACTGTGTGCATGACACAAAAAAGAATTTGAAAAATACATAATGCAAAACACGGAAAAGATAATAATGGCAGCGAAAAACATTGAGAAAATCGACAAAACGGAAAACAAACAAAGGATGAGACGAGAAAAGAAAAATGGAGAGAGAAACAGCTCCACAGAAGAGTCATAAGGAAGACAAAAGATGAAAATAATGAAAACACTTGGACATGGATGCGAAATGGACACATAAGCCGAGAAACTGAATCCCTAATAACTTCAGCACAAGATAACACGATAAGAACCAACCATATCAAAACAAAGATCGGCAAAACACAAGAAAACAGTAAATGCAGACTCTGTGGACAAAGAGACGAGACGATAAACCATATAGTAAGTGAATGCAGCAAACTGGTACAAAAGAAATACAAGAACAGACTCGACCAAGTGGGTAAAGCAGTACACTGGGAATTGTGCAAACAACTGCATCTCGAACGCACAGACAAGTGATACAAACATAAGCCGGCAACAGTAATTGAAAACGAGAATCACAAAATCCTATGAGACATGGACATACAAACTGATAAATCCATCCAAGCAAGAAGACCAGATGTAATAATTTACAAGAAAGAAAAATCCTGTCAAATCGTAGACTTTGCTGTTCCAACTTACCACAGGGTGAGTATAAAAGAAAAAGAGAAACAGAACAAATGCACAGAGCTAGCCAGAGAGCTGAAATGGATATGGAAGATGAAGAAAATCAAAATAATACCTATAATTGTAGGAGCACTAGGAACAATCCTGAAAAACTTTGAAAAAAAGAATGGGAGAAATTGGAATCAGAGGAATGACTGAAAAATACAACGAACAACAATAATAAAAACAGCTGAAATATTAAGGAAACCCCTTGAATGTGGAGACTAACAAACACGAACCACAAGCGTAGACCAAACAAACTGCTACAGAGACAAAACACGAAGCGCTACATGGAACCAAGAACATTGAAGCTGCATACCTAACCCCACCTTACCCTCGTTATAACACCCCTATCCCCCTCCCAACCAAAATAAAAAGAGTGAAACCGAATAGCCAAGTAGACAAGGAAGAAGGAAAGACTGAGGAGTGAGGACTGACCAGACTTCCATTGTATGTGCAAAAGAACTAGGACCTTGTAGAGGCTTATTACCACTCAAATTCCAGTAAAACCAATGGCCACTGCCAACAAGAAATCAATAGCAAGCAGCTGTTGCGATAATGCAAATTTATTTGCAAATGTAAGCGAAAGAGGTGGAGAGTACTGGAAAATCTGGGGAGACTTGTTGTCACTCAGCTTCCAGGGAATATCACAGGCTGTCTTCAATGAGATCTTTGATGACCTGTGTGAAAGCTCCTTGTGAGCCAATAATAATAATAATAATAATAATAATAATAATAATAGTGATTCCCTATTATCACTACGGTTCAGCATAGCCATGGTGCCTCTGGACAATATAATAAGAATATGCCAATCCAGATACAACTACATCAATATAGCTGAAAAAAATGAACCACCTAATGTATATGGACGACCTTAAACTGTTTGAAATAAAAAGCTAGAAGGAACTTGTGACACTAACAAACACAATCGGAATCATCAGCCAGGATATCCGAATGGAATTCGGAATGGAAAAGTTTGCATTGCTAATCACGAGAAAGGGAAAACGAGAAGCAACAGGAGGTATGGTACTACCCAACGAAACGGAAATGAGGGCATTAGGCTAACATGACATCTATAAATAGTTGGCAGTTCTGTAGGCAGACACCACCAAAACAACAGAATTGAAAGAGAAAATTGAAAAAGAATACCCCAGAAGAAGAAAACTCCTCGAAAGTAAATTATATAGTAGAAACCTAACAAAAGGTATAAACACACGGGCAGTATCACTAATAAGATACTCTGGATCGTTTGTTGGTTGAACCAAAGTAAAAACTGAGGCATATTGAGTACAAGACAAGGAAACTCATGACTATGCACAATGCACTTCACCCAATTGATGATACTGACCGAGTCTATGTGAAAGAGAAAGATGGAGGAAGAGGGCTGGTTTGTATAGAAATTATGTCAATAACACACGCGCGCGCACACACACACATACACACACAAGAATTAGAAAAATAGATAATGCAGAACACCGAAAAAAATAATTACCACAGCAAAAGACACTGCAGAAACAAAGAAAATAGAAAAAGAAAAGGAATAGGATGAGGAAAGAAAAATGTGAAGAGAAAAAGTTAAACAAATGATTCATAAAATATAGCTGATTGGTAGAGTATTCGACAACAGATCGAATTATCCCCCTGCTCAAGCCTGGGTTTACTCAATCATTTTATTTTAATTTGTTCTTATTTACGATAAAAAAAAGATGGGCCATTTTAAATCGCCGCAAATCTTTTCTTCGTTTTCATATTTTAAAACTAAACAAAAATTCGGGACTCCGCATTTAGTCTTTTGACGTCCGTGAAAATTAATGGGCGCGTTATAGCAAAATGTAGAATGAAAGAAGCGTTACAAAACTCCGATACTGATTAAGGAACGTGAAATAAATATTTATATAAAAATATTATTCGTGGCATAATATTTTCTTTTCGGAATGGAGAAAAGAAAGATAGAAGAACTATGAAAAGAAGAAACAAAGAATGTATCCTTTTGCTTGTATCCTCACATAAAATGTTACTCGTTTTTTGTTTGAAGAATTATCTCATATGTTTATTATACCGTAACTCTCCAAGCATTCCTCGGTAATACCAAATATCAGCTAACGTGATATTGTAAACAAACACAGACGGAATTTGATGAACGATATTATCATTATTATTTATTATTATTATTATTATTATTATTATTATTGGCTCACATGGAGCTTTCACACAAGTCAACAAACGATCTGATTAGAAACCTGTGGTGTTCTCTGGAAGCTGAGTGACAACAAGTCTCCCCAGACGTCCAGCTCTCTTTACCACCTTCGATAGCATTTGCAAATGAATTTGTGTCATCGCAACAGCCTCTTATCATTGATTTCTCGCTGGCAGTGACCATTGGTTTATACGAGAATTTGAGTGGCACTAAGCCTCCCCAAGGTCTCAGTTCTCTTCGCGCTTGGCCAGCGCTATCTCCTCGGTCTTTCAATCCTTCTTGAACCTTCTCGGTTCTTTGGTATCACTTTTCTATTGGGAGGAACGCTGATGAGACAATGGGGGATGCATGATGAAGTGTTGAATTGTAGATATGCAGCTTTGGTGTTCGTCATTCCCTGTCGTTATATTGTCTTCTTGTATTATTCTCCGCATTCAAGGGGTTTCCTTAATATTTCAGCCGTTTTCATTATCGTTAGTCGTTGTATTTTTGCAGCTATTCCTCTGATTCCAATTTCTGACATTCTTTTTTCGAAGTTTTTCGGAATTGTTCCTAGTGCTCCTACTATTATCGGTACTATTTTGATTTTCTTCATCATCCAAATCCCTTTTAACTCTCTGGCTAGCTTTGTGTATTGGCTTTGTTTCTCCTTTTCTTTCCTGTGGTCAGCTGGGACAGCAAAGTCTACACTTTGAAAGGATTTTTCTTTCTTGGCAATTATTACGACATCTGGTCTTCTTGCTTGGATGGCTTTGTCCATCTATGTCGCATAGGATTATGTGGTTCTCGTTTTAAGGTGCTGTTGCGGGTTTATGCTTGTACCATTTGTCTGTAAGCTAAAAATGCAGTCGTTTACACAATTCTCAGTGCACCGCCCTCCCCACTTGGTCATGTTTATTTTTGTATTCCTTTTGGGCCAGTTTGCTGCATTCACTTACTATATGGTTTATCGTTTCGTCTCTTTGTCCACAAAGTCTGCATTTGCTGTTTTCTTGTGTTTTATCGATCCTTGCTTTGATATGGTTGATTCTTATCGAATTATCTTGTGCTGCAGTTATTAGGGATTCAGTTTCTCGGTTTATATGTCCTTTTCGCATCCATGTGCAGGTTTTTTCGTTATTCTCATCTTTTGTCATTCTTATTAATCTTCCGTGGAGCTGTTTCTCTCTCCATTTCTCTTTTCTCGTGTTGTCATTTTTCTCTCTGTTTTCTGTTTTGTTGGCTTTCTCCATGTCTCCTGCTGCCATAATTATCCTTTCATTGTTTTGTATTATTTATTTTTCTAGTTCTTTTTTGTGTTCTTCACACAGTCTTCTATACAGATCAGTCCTCTCCCGCCGTCTTTCCTTTTCACGTAGAGTCTGTCAATATCGTCCTTTGGTGTAATGCATTATCCATTGTCATGAGTTTCCCGGTTTTCTGGTCGAGTTGTCCCAGTTCTTCTTTTGTCCACCCTATAAACGTCCCAGAGTATATTACTTGTGATACTGCCCATGTATTTATACGTTTTATTAAGTTTCTGTTATATAATTTCATTTCCACGATTTTTCTTGTTCTCCTGACTCTTTCATTTCTGTTGCTCTGATCGTGTCCGCTTCCAGAATTCCGAAGTATTTATAGTCGTCTTATTCCCCTAGTGCCCTCATTTCTGTTTGGTTGGGTAGTTTCATGCCTTATGTCGTTTCCAGTTTTCCCTTTCTTATAACTAGTAGTGCACACTTTTCCATTCCAAATTCCATTTGGATATCTTGGCTGAAGATCCTGGTAGTGTTAATTAGTGTCTGTAGTTCCTTTTTGGTCCTTGCAAAAAGTTTCAGATCGTCCATGTACATCAGGTGGTTCATTTTTTCCTCTGTATTGGAGAACTTTTATCCGGCTTGGCACTTTCTCAGAATAATATTCAAGGGCATCATGGCAATGATGAACAGTAATGGTGATAGTGAGTCTCCTTGAAAGATGCCTCTTTGTATGTCAATTTTTGTTATGTGTTGTCCATCAGCTGTCAATTCCAGTCTCCATGTTTCATTGCATTTTCTATTACGTTGGTGATCCTGCTTGGTATTTTATACATTTTTAGGCATTCTATTATCCATGCTTGAGGGATCCTGTCGTACGCTTTTTTTTGTAGTCGATCCATGCCATGTCTAAATTCTTTCTCCTTCTTTTTACCTCCTTTAGGATCTTTTGATCTATATATAGCAGATAATGTGTTCCTCTTTTTCCTTTTTGGTATCCTTTCTGCTCCTCGGAGATGAGCCACGGTTATTCAGGGAGTGGTAGATTTGTTCACTCAGTTGTGCTATCAGTATCTTCCACATAGTGGATAAGCACGTGATTGGCCTATAGTTGCTCGGGGCGGTTCCTTTCTCCGTGTCCTTCTGTAGCAGTGTGCTTCTACCTTTTGTCATCCAGTCTGGCACACTTGCTTCCTGTATATATCTTCTCAGGTTTTGGGCTATCCATTCGTGTAAGGTTGTGAATTTTTTGAACCAGTATGTATATATCCCGTCGCGCCTTCGTGCTCTCCAGTTTGTCATTTTTCCTATGGTTTTCTTTAGGGTTTCCTTGCTGATTTCATTCACTGTTCCTTCTTCTATTTGTTGTAACTCTTCTTTCATGTCTTTCAGCCATTCGGCATTTCTATTGTGATCTCGTTGCTCTTCCGCTTGTGCCCGATTGTTTTTCTGATTTGAGATTCATACTTACCATTTTGGCGCCTGTGTAAATTAGGTTGTTTAAGTCTGTGATTGTATTTGTTGGGATGTGTGGGAGGAGCTTGTTAACCTTGTCTGTTTCTGTTTTTAATTTCTTCTGCTCTTGGTTCCTTAACGATGGGAGATTTGTTTTTTCCTCGTTCATCAGCTGTATTATTTTATGTATTTCATTTGCTTCATTCTCTGTTAGTTCTGTTTCATTGTTCTCGGTTTCCACGTTTTTGTTGGTCATCGGCCTTTGGTGTTTTTACTTGTTAGACTTCAACTTTTAGGATTGCTCTACGTGCAGTTCCGTTAGGGGATGCTTCTTGTTCAGTTTCATCATTTATTTTTCGCTGAATTTCTGCTAGTTCTAGTTTAGAGAGCCAACCTTTCTTGAGTAACAGTCTTGCTTGGTCCGCAATTCTTTGTTCTGTCGCATGGTAGTCACTGGATTGGTCCCATAGTTCTTTCATTCGTTTCTGATAACCTCCATATCTATATTTAGGATGGCTTCTATAATAGCATTCCATTACGAGTCTATTCTCTTTTGTTGTCCATTTCTTTGTTCGTTTTTTAATCCTTTTGATGGTTATCATGACTGTGCTGTCTTTGTTCGGTATCATTTTGTTCTCTGAAATTAGACGTTATACTTACCTGTTCAGTGTCCATGTTATTTGAGTTTCTGAAATTAGAAAGTTGGCCAACAATCGCAGGATGATGACCAGGTCCCCCATGCTGGCTACCGAAGGAGAACCTGCCGATCACGACACCCAAATCTTTCTTCTGGGTCCCATATTATTATTATTATTATTATTATTATTATTATTATTATTATTATTATTATTATTTTATTTATTTTTTATTGTATTTTATTTTATTTTATTTATTTATTTTTAGGTAAATTATTTCTCGTAATATATAATATTTGATAGAGGATTGATTCTATAATAATACATACGCAATTAGCATAAATTAAAATATCATGTTTAAGCGTATTGTACGACCGGGCAACGCCGGGCATCTAACGTCTAATTTTAACGGGCTCTGTAAGCATAGATAAAGCAGTGAAATAAGTTACTCCCATTTTTTTTAAGAATGAGAACTGAAACAGATTTTTATAGGGAATGTCAAAGGAAATCGACTTTGTGAAGCAAAAGCAGGAGCAAGAGCAGCTCCAAAAGCAGTGGAATGTATAAAATCATGCAAATAACCTAACAAATAACATATTTTCTACCGTAACCAGATTAATGAACTGTCCCTGGAAAATAATATCAGCTTACTGATTGAAATAAGCGAATTCAAGAGCGTCACCTAGAAAGTATATTAATTGGATTTTCTGTAAAAAAAATCACTTTTGATATTCCATATTTTCTGATACAATCATATGCGTTCTCGTTTTATTTTTTTATCTTTATCATATTTTTTGTTTTTTTTCAATAAGTCGACCGAGCGTAAAACGACTCAAGAAAGTATTTTGGCGCTCATGGCAAATATGTCCTCCGCTTTGTTGCCATTATGGCTGGTTCTTTGGCGACAAAAAGCGAAAGAATAAAAGCATTGGCAGCGTTTCCTCATACAGTCATTTCGGTTCAGCCTCAATCGGTTATCTGTCTACAACTAATACACACAGAAAAAACCCTGACAACCACAGGAAGTCAACCATGACTTTATTTCTTTATCTTTCTTCGCAGCATCCATCTTGTGCTGAAAGTATTTGAAGATTCTAACTGGCAACCATTTTGGAATCGATTAATATGCATTTTCTAAGATATTCCGCCTGGGATAATATATATATATATATATATATATATATCTATATATATATATATATACACACACACACACACACACATATATATATAAATATATATATATATATATATATATATGACTTTAAATGAAATGTGGAAAATAGAACATGTAACAAAATAGACATGCAAAACAGAATCTGGACGTTTTTTTTTTCCTAGCGGCGGATGGAGTTGAAGTAAAATAGCTCATACATGTTTGAAAAGTGCGCAGACTTAAGACAGTATTTAGAAAGGTACAAATGAAATTGCATCACGGGAATGGGAAGAAAGGGAATCGCTGTCTTTTCCGTCGACAGAAACAGCTGTTCGCTTATCTAAGGCTTACGTCAATAATTGTTTAATGGATAGTGACATCTCTCTTTAATCGTGCCAGTATCCGTCATTCTCGGATCAGTTGTTCGCTTTCATCTCTACTTGTTATGCGAGCAGTTGTCTTGCTCTCATCCCTGCTAGATTTTATAATGGATAAACACAAGAAGAAAAGCAGCAGCAATTTTGTAACTCATTGGATATTTTTCTTCTTCTCAATTTTTTTTAGCATTTTTGCATGAGCTTCTATCTGTTCAGACCTGGAGGAGGTGCGAATGGAGACAGAACTTTAGAAAATGCGTGTGCACAGTCAGGACGCAGGATAATGATCTACATCTCTTCCTCTTCTTTGCCACGTCTCATTTCAGAGTTCTTGTCGCTGACGTCATATCCTGCTATGTAGATCATCCATAACGAAGTAATATTTATCTAAAGCAAAAATAACGAAGTTGTATTTATCTAAAGCA
The DNA here is from genome assembly GCF_053919585.1 of Euprymna scolopes. NCBI lineage: Eukaryota > Metazoa > Mollusca > Cephalopoda > Sepiida > Sepiolidae > Euprymna > Euprymna scolopes. The sequence continues at coordinate 43,144,090 of NC_136492.1, forward strand.
AAAAGGGCAATAAGCTGAACGCTGTTTTTTTTTGTTGTTTTTTTTTTTGTACAAAAAGTATCCACACAAGAATCAGCGAAATTTGAGTTATAATAGAGATTGGAAAAAAGAATCAAATTCAGTTTAAAAAGGCGAAATGGGCGGTCTAATTGAATCCTTTACGATTTCAAAGAATCAGCCCAACTATAAATTATATTTATATTTTGATGATAGCAAGGTATCACTTACGCCAATTGTGATTGTTTTGCAGAAATATTAATTATATTAATTAAATACTGGAAAAAAATACTAGATCTCATCAAGTATTGCATGAATAGATTTTTGAAAATAATATTGACCGATGACGTTAGAATAATATATATATATATATATATATATATATATATATATATATATATATATATATATATATGTATATGTATGTATATATATATATAATATAAAGAACGGATTGCATGAACAATATTTAGAGCTATCAGATTAGATTGAATACAAATCGGAACCCGACTGAAAGCCATAGCAAAGTGTTAACGAAAGGAAACTATACATGGAGAATCACGTACTTAATTAATTGCATCTCTTTCACTGTTGACAGGAATTATACATTTTGTCACCTAAAAAACAGATATCTATGTAGAGGCACCAATAAATGAACAAAATGAAAGCAAACTTACGATATATTTCCAAATCACAGAACGGAACCATAATTATTTCTTTCAAATAATAACTCTGAAAAAGATGGATCCAGATTGATGTTGTGTTTAGCAAGAATTAATAAAATGTCCACCTTTTTTCAGAATACACGATGTCCTCCGAAGATTTTCTCTTCTTTCTACGTGTGTGTTGCATCAGGGAGATTTTCCATGGACAGTGCTTCGTTGTCAGAGCTTCCCATCCGTGAACAACATTACCGTGCAACTGCAGATTATAGCAAAGCTGTCCTAAAATCCAATGTCAACAAATATGTGTCATGGATCATTCTATAAATAATCAAACGAAGTTCATAGCATTGTTACGTTTTCACACACACACACACACACACACACACACACACACACACACACACACACACACACACACACACACACACACATATGTATATGGGAAAGTTAAAGTTTAAGAATAAGATCGATTCTTTAAGAGGAGACTTATAAAGATAATGCAAAACTCAACAAATTGCTTTGGAACTCGTATAAAGTATCAATAAAATAATGATTCTCATCAGAAGAAGGGAGAATATAACATAACAGGGCGCGAAATAGTTGTGAAACGAGAGAAGAATGGTAAAATATCGAAACTGATTGGGGAGAGAATAGCAGAACTAAAGCATCTTCTCTCTTGTTCTGATGAGAAGCATTAGTTTTCGAAATACCATGGTATAAAGAGTTTACTTAACGTACACCCTTAATTGATGTATCATCCTTAATGAATAAACGAATAAATCTGTATATATATATATATATATATATATATATATATATATATATTGGTGTATATTTTTATTTTATCGTTTTCTTACTTAATTGATATTCACTCCCTCTCTCTTTCCATATATATATATATATATATATATATATATATATATATATATATATATATATATATATATATATATTAATAGGCTGCCCGACAATGCCCGGGGGAGTCGTTTTGCCTACTATACATGAGTCCATGACATAATCTGTTATGATGTCATACATGATGTCATCTACTATGAAGTCATAACCTTTGTATTATATGGTATGACGTCATTGTGAACAAACAAAAAAACAAACAAACAAACAGGAATACGGATTTATTATTATTATATATACATATATAATAGAAGGGACGTAACCCGGTCGTAAAAAACGCTTAAATAGGATATTTTAATTTATACAGATGTGCATCAGCTTCAATCGAAACCGAAACCAAAATTTTTGAAGAAATGTGTGTATATATATATATATATATATATATATATATATATATAAATGACCTTTATATATATATAAATGACCTTATTTCCTTTAGCTTATAATCCAAATCGAAACAAAAATATATGAGGACTTATTGGTAAAATTATTTATAAGAAAATAGATCACTTGAGTGCCATCAGCTATAACCGAAACCGAAACCAAAACTTCTGAAGAATTAAAATGGAAGGTCATAACAATTATATGACAGAATAAAAAAGATGTAAACGTGACACACAAAAGTACACATATGCTTCCGTATATATATATATATATATATATATATATATATATATATGTGTGTGTGTGTGTGTGTGCGTGTGTGCGTGTTAATGAAAACAAAGGGGTATAGTGTTTACCTAATATTGCAAAGTAAACTTCAAACTAATATAAATAAAAGTATTTATACATAAAAATGTTATCCCAACCGAATTTAAAAAAAAGCTCGATACGTAATAGAGAGTAGAGCTTTTTATAAGAGAAAGAAAATTAAAACTGTAAGTTGAACTTTACAATCAAAATTTATTGTTCGACTGATTACTCCAAAAACAATTTACAAAGTCCTTGTTCCTCGGAGTTTCAAAGAATACTATTCTTGTTATTCTTCTCATCAGATGACATAAAGAAATCAGCAAATTATATTTATAGAAATGCTAGAATTTGCTCGTTAAGGCATTAAGTGAAGCTTCTAGCTCTGTTATTGGTGCTGTCAGCAAAATAAATCCTAGATAGAATCATTCCATCAGTAATGAAAAAAGTAAGCTTACCTCTTTGGCAAAATTCTCAATCAGTATTCAATTGGTTCACTAATCTCCAAAATAAAAATAATCTAAATTTCATTGCATTTGACATAAACAATTATTACCAATCAATTTCCCCTATACTTTTAACAAGGCCCTTATTTTTGCAAAAAAAAACCCACTCAGATTTAACAGACTTAGAAATTAGACTGATTCTTCTGGACAGACGTTCTCTCATTTACTTTGACAATAAGCATTGGACCAGGAAGGATACTCCTGATTGTTTGGATATCCTCATGGGTTCCCAGACTCAGAGTAGGTGACGGATTGGTCGGGATCTTCCTATTAAAGGAGCTTCAGATATATTTCAAGCAGATCCAGGGAGGTCTTTATAGAGACGATGCCCTCCTTGCTACTAGAGCCAGACCTAGAGAGTATAATAAAACTGTTAAAGATCTTCATAGTATTTTTTTTTTTAATTTTGGACTCTCCGTAACAGTTGAACCTAATAAGAAAACAGCTAACTTCTTAGATATCTCACTTACCCATAACTCTGAGACATACAGTCCATACCATAAGCCAAACCTCACATTATTATATGTACATAAGTTTTTCAAATCACCCTAATTCAATAATTAAATCCATAATACCTTCAATCTCTACCAGAATCTCTAGGCTTTCAGCTGACAAAAAGACCTTTGATAAAAACTTCACGTTTATAATAACGCCCTTAGAAATTTGGGTTATACGGAAAAGATAAAATATAACCATAAAAACTAAGAAACTCGCCGATTACACTCATTAATTACGCATAACATATCCAGAACTAAAGAAATCATAACTTTTCAAGTAACAGCAATAATAATGTCAACGATACTAACCACAAGAGCACTAACATAGACAGATCTTCCACTAGAAGAAGGACGAGGAGAAAGAATAATCTTTGGTTTATCCCCCCCCCTTCAGCTCTAATGTAAAACCTAATATCCCCAAGGAATTCCTCAATATTGTTGAAAATTCTTTTAGGTACCCGCATAGGTATAGCACTTTGGTTAACGAAAATTCTATCAAGATATTATACGCTACAATGCGTAATTTAGCCCAGACAATCATAACCTCTAATAACAAGAAAATTAAAGATGCCCAAGCAATTCCTTTTCCATTAGCAAAAAACAAAAACAAAAAAGAAACAACAAAAAAAAAACAAATGTAATTGCCAAAAAAAAAAAAAGAATCTTTCCCAACAACCAATCTTTGGTCAATCAAATGGCAATGAACTTGAACATCCCCCTCCTCCAATATACATACTGATAGTCTTTCACAGAACAACTCCCATGATAATAACTTTGATAACAAGCTCAGTAATAACATCCCCATCCATTCACCCACATCCTGTCCTAACCTTAATAACAATCTAATATTAAATACCAACAGCAGTATCCACAATGCACCCAAAACATACAAATACATCGAATCCACTTCTACTTTAATAAAGCAGAGAATCCCTAACCACACATCATCTTTTAGCAATAAAAACACAAATAACAACCAGGGAACTTCTTTGGCTACTTTAATTAAAAACTTAAATCTAAGAATATTCGCTTCTTAATTAATTGGAGTATTATATGTAAATCGCAATCTTACATCCCTGGATCTAAACATTGTAACGTCTGCCTTTCTGAGGCAGTTAGGATAATAACGACTCCTCAATTCAAAAATGTAATCAATACAAAAAGTGAGCTGATTTTCCAATGCAAACACAGGGCAAAATACAAGTATTGCAATTTTGAAAGTACATAGTCCCTCTGTTAAAATTTTAAATAAAAATACGTTAGAAGTTTTATTTTATTTTATTATTAAAAAACATTCTTATTATTGTAGTTTTTCAACACCAGATTTTATCCTCTTGTCATACCTAGTTTATTGCTTTTGTCTGGAGAATTATAGAAATAATCAATACTACTGCCGACTGTTATTTATTATTTTATTTTTTTACACATTCAGATAAATAGTATTCCTAAATTATACATCTTTCTTTGTATATATATATATATATATATATATATATATATATATATATAGATAGATAGATAGATAGATAGATGGATAGATATAGATATGTATATATATATATATATTATTACCAATACATTTTCAATTATTCATTTTCTTTAGGCGCATTACTATTCTTCCACTAGGTATTTTTTATTTTTATTTTTTTTATTATTATTGTTAGTAGTAGTTGTGGTGGTACGGGTGATAGCGGTTTTAACATCTGTTATAATTTTTATATGTGTATATAATTGTCCTTATGTGTGCTTATGTATGTTTATGTATAGATATTTATTTATATATATGTGTAGGTTTTTTATATGTCTATGTATATATGTTTTGTGCGTTGTATATATATCTATGTATATATATATATATGTACGTGTGTTTATGGGTGTACTTATGTGTGTATAAATGTGGGCATATATATATATATATTTACCTTTTATCAATATTGGTATATGATTGACATCATTCGTGTCACTATCACTGTTGTTGCTATTATAAATATTATTATAGCCATATTTATTACCGTTTTTATCATTATTACTATATTTTTTATACTTATTACTAAATTTGTTACTATAATTACTAAATTATTATTATTATTATAATTATAATTTTATTATTACCCATGATCATTGACTATACTATTATTAGAATTACTTTGCATTTGTTATTATTATTATTTTGTCATCTTTATCTTCATCATGACTTTTTGACAGCCTTAATAAGCTATGATTTTGCAACACTTCAAACTTTATAATTCTCACTCCTCCAACTTTATTAAATAATGCCACTTTGTTAACACTTTATAGAAAGATATGTTTCGTTCTGTCTATACAATTTCCGGTCAGAGTAATACGAGCTTTCACGCACTGATTTTTCCCCGCTTAGCCTGAACATAATTACTTTAAAATTTAATTTGAAATCTCTTTTTCTAATCAAGCCGATGATGAAGGTTCTCATACTTAGTTTCTCTCTTTTTACTATTAGGACCACTTTGACCGGGGACAGGCTTCTCTTTGGGCTGCTGCACAGTCCGGGAAAAAACAAGTTTCAGCTGTTTTGAAGGCTTTCCAATCGGATTATATGCATCGTCACGCTGGACATATTTTGGACTCCATTCTCTCTAAAGAACTATTTTGCATTTCGGATCAACTTGAAACGATTTTCATGCAAGCTGAAATATTATGCGCGGTTTTATATATATATATATATATATATATATATATATATATATATATATATATATACAACATTTTTCACTTTTTCTTTTTGGCAATTTATAACTACAATAACTACAATACAATTTATAACTCTCATAAGAAGAATAATAAGAAATGGCATTTTTTTTAACTCCCCAGAATAAGGACTTTGCAAATTGTTTTTTGGAGTATTCAGTCGAACAATAGATTTTGATTGTAAAGTTCAATTTACAGTTTTAATTTTTTTCTCCTTCTCTTATATATCTATAATATAAAGCTGAACGTCTGTGTGTGTGTGTGTGTGTGTGTGCGCGTGTGTCTGGTCACAAATAGGCTCCTATATCGTTGACTATTATAGAAAACTGATCACATATAATGATAGAAGATGTATCGAGACACAGAAATGGGTATGTTTGATCTGGCATAATGATGATTCATTTAAATTGTGGGGTCTGTGTACGCGCCTGGTACACAAAGTATGTAAATAAAAAATTTAAAATTAAAACAAACGTTTACACGTGTTTTTGATATAGATGTACATAAGAATACTTTGATAAGTATGTTGTGACTTTAATAGGGTAATATAATATAATTGTGGGGTCTGCGTTCGCACCTGGCCTCCATAAAATGGAAATAGGCACAAACTTTAATAAAGACTTTTCATATCTATCTGCGTAAGTATACTTTGATAATTATGTTTCAGTTTGAAGAAATATGGTATAATAAAATTATTGGGTGTTTGTTCGCGCCTAACCTCCATAGAATGGAAATATGTCACAAAGTTTAACAAGGTTTTTTTAATATAGATCCACAGAATATTGTGATAAATGTTTCAGTGTGAACAGGTATGGTATGATAAATTATGGAGTTTATCTATTTTGTTTTTACTTTCATCATATTTTGCTTTGGTTTTGATACCCCCAAATTCGAAGCTATCTGTTTACAACCCTTCCTTTTCATAACCTATCATACTTTCATAAATCAAAGTCCATTTTCTGTAGGCTGTTTTTGAACCCAGTCAACGACGGATACTTTTGCTATATATTCTGTGGAAATAATATCATGATGTTGACCATCTTCACAATTTATTCCTTTAATTGTGTTGGCATTCACAATTTTTGACAGCAACTGTTTCGTGGCGCAAAATCATTTATTTAATTATTATATTAATTTTTCACCATCATCCTTTTGAAGAAGTTGTGAAAACACCTGAAAATCGAGCATCAACCAGTGTGGTCCGCCGGAATATAATGAAACATCAGATCCAATATGCGCAGATAGAAAACACGGCGAATTCTCTAAAATAAATTAATGCGTTAGACATTTTCGAATATGACATGTTTAACATGGTTAAAAATTTTAAAATTTAAAAGAACTCTGAATATTCGAATCCAACAATCAACAAAATAAATGAACATTTAAAAAATACGTAATTACTCAAATTTAATAGTTTCAGTTGACAAAATTTTAACATTTACAGCATGAGTTACAACACTTACAACGATTTTATTATGAATGAACTGAGAAAATTACAAACTTGCAAATGAAGAAGACATTTGTAAAATATATGCATCTGCTTTTATTCATATGCATAATAATATTTAAGTCTACACTCTGAAACGCCCGTGATTTGCTTTAAAGGACCACATACTCAACTTAGAAAATAACCTATCAATTAGATTGATCTCTCCTTGTATTGTAATATATAAGTAAAATATTTTAAAGATAATATTACCAATAATATAAGTAACATTAGTAAAATATTTTAAAGATAATATTACCAATAATATAAGTAACATTAGTCAAATATTTTAAAGATAATATTATCAATAATATAAGTAACATTAGTAAAATATTTTAAAGATAATATTACCAATAATATAAGTAACATTAGGAAAATATTTTAAAGATAATATTACCAATAATATAAGTAACATTAGTAAAATATTTTAAAGAAAATATTATCAATAATATAAGTAACATTAGTAAAATATTTTAAGGATAATATTACCAATAATATAAGTAACATTAGTAAAATATTTTAAAGATAATATTACCAATAATATAAGTAACATTAGTCAAATATTTTAAAGATAATATTACCAATAATATAAGTAACATTAGTAAAATATTTTAAAGAAAATATTATCAATAATATACGTAACATTAGTAAAATATTTTAAAGATAATATTACCAATAATATAAGTAACATTAGTAAAATATTTTAAAGATAATATTACCAATAATATAAGTAACATTAGTAAAATATTTTAAAGATTATATTACCAATAATATAAGTAACATTAGTAAAATATTTTAAAGATAATATTACCAATAATATAAGTAACATTAGTAAAATATTTTAGAGATAATATTACCAATAATATAAGTAACATTAGTAAAATATTTTAAAGATAATATTATCAATAATATAAGTAACATTAGTCAAATATTTTAAAGATAATATTACCAATAATATAAGTAACATTAGTAAAATATTTTAAAGATAATATTACCAATAATATAAGTAACATTAGTAAAATATTTTAAAGATAATATTACCAATAATATAAGTAACATTAGTAAAATATTTTAAAGAAAATATTATCAATAATATTAGTAACATTAGTAAAATATTTTAAAGATAATATTACCAATAATATAAGTAACAGTAGTACAATATTTTAAAGATAATATTACCAATAATATAAGTAACATTAGTAAAATATTTTAAAGATTATATTACCAATAATATAAGTAACATTAGTAAAATATTTTAAAGATAATATTACCAATAATATAAGTAACATTAGTAAAATATTTTAGAGATAATATTACCAATAATATAAGTAACATTAGTAAAATATTTTAAAGATAATATTATCAATAATATAAGTAACATTAGTCAAATATTTTAAAGATAATATTACCAATAATATAAGTAACATTAGTAAAATATTTTAAAGATAATATTACCAATAATATAAGTAACATTAGGAAAATATTTTAAAGATAATATTACCAATAATATAAGTAACAGTAGTAAAATATTTTAAAGAAAATATTATCAATAATATACGTAACATTAGTAAAATATTTTAAGGATAATATTACCAATAATATAAGTAACATTAGTAAAATATTTTAAAGATAATATTACCAATAATATAAGTAACATTAGTCAAATATTTTAAAGATAATATTACCAATAATATAAGTAACATTAGTAAAATATTTTAAAGAAAATATTATCAATAATATACGTAACATTAGTAAAATATTTAAAAGATAATATTACCAATAATATAAGTAACATTAGTAAAATATTTTAAAGATAATATTACCAATAATATAAGTAACATTAGCAAAATATTTTAAAGATAATATTATCAATAATATAAGTAACATTAGTAAAATATTTTAAAGATAATATTACCAATAATATAAGTAACATTAGTAAAATATTTTAAAGATAATATTACCAATAATATAAGTAACATTAGTAAAATATTTTAAAGATAATATTACCAATAATATAAGTAACATTAGTAAAATATTTTAAAGATAATATTACCAATAATATAAGTAACATTAGTAAAATATTTTAAAGATTATATTACCAATAATATAAGTAACATTAGTAAAATATTTTAAAGATAATATTACCAATAATATAAGTAACATTAGTAAAATATTTTAAAGATAATATTACCAATAATATAAGTAACATTAGTAAAATATTTTAAAGATTATATTACCAATAATATAAGTAACATTAGTAAAATATTTTAAAGATAATATTACCAATAATATAAGTAACATTAGTAAAATATTTTAGAGATAATATTACCAATAATATAAGTAACATTAGTAAAATATTTTAAAGATAATATTATCAATAATATAAGTAACATTAGTCAAATATTTTAAAGATAATATTACCAATAATATAAGTAACATTAGTAAAATATTTTAAAGATAATATTACCAATAATATAAGTAACATTAGTAAAATATTTTAAAGATAATATTACCAATAATATAAGTAACATTAGTAAAATATTTTAAAGAAAATATTATCAATAATATTAGTAACATTAGTAAAATATTTTAAAGATAATATTACCAATAATATAAGTAACAGTAGTACAATATTTTAAAGATAATATTACCAATAATATAAGTAACATTAGTAAAATATTTTAAAGATAATATTATCAATAATATAAGTAACATTAGTAAAATATTTAAAAGATAATATTATCAATAATATAAGTAACATTAGTAAAATATTTTAAAGATAATATTACCAATAATATAAGTAACATTAGTAAAATATTTTAAAGATAATATTACTAATAATATAAGTAACATTAGTCAAATATTTTAAAGATAATATTACCAATAATATAAGTAACATTAGTAAAATATTTTAAAGAAAATATTATCAATAATATAAGTAACATTAGTAAAATATTTTAAAGATAATATTACCAATAATATAAGTAACATTAGTCAAATATTTTAAAGATAATATTACCAATAATATAAGTAACATTAGCAAAATATTTTAAAGATAATATTATCAATAATATAAGTAACATTAGTAAAATATTTTAAAGATAATATTATCAATAATATAAGTAACATTAGCAAAATATTTTAAAGATAATATTATCAATAATATAAGTAACATTAGTAAAATATTTTAAAGATAATATTACCAATAATATAAGTAACATTAGTAAAATATTTTAAAGATAATATTACCAATAATATAAGTAACATTAGTCAAATATTTTAAAGATAATATTACCAATAATATAAGTAACATTAGTCAAATATTTTAAAGATAATATTACCAATAATATAAGTAACATTAGTCAAATATTTTAAAGATAATATTACCAATAATAAGATCCAAAGTAACTCATGTTACCCATTTTATTTCTCCGAAATGGTTAGATAAAGCATGAGATTTAAACTCATTGCCATAATATAATTTTTTCCTTTTCCGTTACAAAAAATATTAAAGTCTCCTCAGAATAATTTCGCTGCTTCTGATTGGATGATCTCTGGCCATTCCTGTATTCCGGAACACCCGTATTAGCATGCTCGCTCGATTTTTATCTTTGTTTCAGTCATCAATTATACTTTTCACAAACGTAGTTACGTTTTTTATGTAATTCATTTATATATTCTTTATTCTAAGTTGCACGATCTATTGGATTCTCTCGCTGTGTATATTCTTCCAATCTCTCTCTCTCTCTCGTTTCAAAGACAAATATTTTCTCCCTCTTTCTCTCGCTCGCTCATCTAATAATTTACGATTTTTGTAAACAATTTTTTTAGCTTTTCTAAAACAAAAAACTTCTGTTTAAAAAGAATTTTGAAAAACATCTTCAAAAAAAAAAAAAACTGTACTTACATCTACTAATTTACAGTTAAAAAACATTAATCTTTCCTTTAACAAAAAATGTTGATAAATACGTTGCAGAAATATATTGTCACTATACGGCAGGTTTTTTATTATTTTTATTTAGTGCATTTCTATTTTTTCCGGCTTGTTTGTTTGGAAATTCTGCAAGATTACCTGTTTAGATATTTCCCATTTATTGCTTCCATATTTAAATTGGCAAACCTGCACGCATGTTTGCAAGTTAAGGTCTGATTGTAGTCACAATTACTGATTTTTACATCGATTTCTTACGTTACCGTATTAACGTAACTTTCATTACATAGGGTATTGAATTTGGTGGAGTATTTTATTAACATTTATTTTACAGATGATTCGCGAGATTGCACACACGTTAAGTTTTTTCTGGTGTAAGGGTAAATTTGTAAATTAGGTCATCCTCCACAATTTTCTTTATAATGACTTCGACTTTGCTGATTAAGAAAATGTCATTCAAATTTTGCGGGGACAAGTACTTATAGAGATACAAAGACTTGTTTTATGCACTGTAATTCACTGGCTGCCAGATTTGTACGGATGCGTGATAAACAAATCTACTTCTCTCCTACCGATACTGCCAACCCACTATTTTGTTCTTTTGTAGCCTTTGCGGGAGGGTCTGCTTACAACGATTATAACGTTTAAATTTAGGGGAATTATTTTCCAACATTACCCCAATAAAAATAGAGTTGTCCACTCCAAAAGCCCATGGGATGTTGGGGTGTTTATCACGAACGCCGTTCTTAAGACAGGGAGGTAGGTGGTGTCTATTCCGAAAACCGTACCTAACATGGGGATGTAGGAGTGTCCATTTAAAACGCCGTTCTTAACATGATGATACTAACAGAAGTAAAGTGAAAACGTAGTAATTGTTTTGTTTCACACGTTAGAAAAAGACGACATAAAAATGGAATTTACTTTAATACTATTAGTGGAAGGGTTGAAAAGAAGAGGAAGACTTGAACAACAAATAGAAACAGCCAGAACTGCTACAATTAATTTTTATCAGTTTAAACAGTCCATATACACCGAGAATCCCTAATCTCTAAAACTTCTGCTTTTACATTCCATTTTTATTATTATTATTTTTCGTCGTTTTCTTGATTCATACTGATTCACGCAATCCCTTAATTGTTTTTTTTTTTAAATTCAAACAGTACCTGCATGTTATCGACTCATACATTTTTGCGAGGGGGGCAGGCTTTCACCACCGGGCAACGCCGGTTAACGGTCCTGTTAGGGTATTATATATATATATATATGAAATAAAAAATAAAAATGTAAGAAAAGAAAAAGTCATAGATCGTGCGAAAAAGACAGTTCTTGAATCAAACATATGTGTGCGTATGGGAAGGTTGGGTTGTTTGATGTCTATAAATACACTTTTAAAAATGCGTTAAAATAAATATGTACATTTTTTTTTCTTTTTTTCTTCTGTAAACTTATTCATTTTGTTGAAATATTTAAGGAAAAACGGTTTAGCCAGGATCTGTTTTGATATTTTGTTCTTTGATTATTATTTTCCCTACGCTAGGGGTTAAATGGTAGACAGTATTGTCAACAGGCGTACATAGGTGAAACACAGCGAAAATTGAAATTAAGACTTAACGAGCACAGAAAAGATATAAGGAATGGTAACGCCCTAAATGCACTCTTTTGCCATTGTGCAGAACACGATCATTCATTTAATTTAGATCAAGCGAAAATTATTAAATATGTGATAGATAGAGCTAAAAAAAGACTTTTAGAATCAGCACTAATATTGAATACTAATACTATTACGCAAAGAAAAGGCTTCTACCATTTAACCCCTAGCATAGGGAAAATAATAATCAAAGAACAAAATATCAAAACAGATCCTGGCTAAACCGTTTTTCCTTAAATATTTCAACAAAATGAATAAGTTTACAGAAGAAAAAAAGAAAAAAAATGTACATATTTATTTTAACGCATTTTTAAAAGTGTATATATAGACATCGAACAACCCAACCTTCCCATACGCACACATATGTTTGCCCTTCCCGACATGGGTAGGATTCAAGAACTGTCTTTTTCGCACGATCTATGACTTCTTCTTTTCTTAAATTTTTATTTCAATTATCCTGAAGATGTCCTCTGAAATAAGGACGAAACGTTGATATATATATATATATATATATATATATATATATATATATATATATATATATATATATATATTATTAATATCTAAGTAAATATATATAGATTTATGTTTTTTATTTTACAACTTAACATTATTAACTTTGTTACAATTGTTTCCGCAGATAGAGGATTTCCCTGTCTGTTTCTTCAGATGGTAAAAGTCAAAATGAGAAGGGAAGAGGATATAATTTTGGGAGGACACGTTTGGATATTAAGAAAACAAGAGAAACATATATAGAAAGAAAAATATAATTATAAAAAGTATTAATCATATATAAGAACAAGGAAATAGAAAGAAATAAAATAAAAAGAAGGAAAGAAAGAAGCAAAGATATGTGCCATGGGCAAAATCTAGTTAAATTAATAAAGTGAATGGGTTAACGTATTTAAAATGAGTTAAAACGTGTCAACAGAGCAGGCGTTGTTTGAAGGTGGGAAAAGTTTATATGGGTCGTTTATTATTATTATTAGGTTTTTCGGTTTTCTTATGAGATGATCATTTTTAATTAACTATTACGTGTAATTATATTCATGCAGATATTCTACATGATTTATACTTGCATAATATTTGCGTAAAAAGTTTATAATAAACACAAACCTTTTTCTATATATTTATGTATGCTCTAGATATATATGTTTAAAAAATGTTGTCCACAAACCCTCTTTTAGTTTTAGGTCTACACATATGAAACTTAATATATTCCGAACCTATGCGAAACTTTATATTTGAGTTTTAGTCAGGGAAAATAGGCGTAAAAATAAAAAAAATCGAATTTGCCAGGTGATAGTCGAATTACGGCATTACAAATATGCATGCGTAGCGTAATAGCTACTGGTTTATGTTTTAATTTTTAGCATTGCAACAAACATGTTTTCATAGATCAGGCATTAACGTCAAAGGAAAAAGTAAATCGTACGCTAAACGGTTTGGTTTCGATGCTTAGTGGTGAAGCACGAATCATTTTTTTCCTTTTAAATCATCGCTATATATTGGGTCCAATATAATATAAAAATGAATAGGAAATCTGCATTAATCAAAATATCATATGCAAGCGTTTGTCCGGGCAATACCGGGTGGGCTGCTAGTTTATTATACACGGAAATACCGTAGGTATTAAACGTAACATCAATTCATTTAAAAAATGAAGTAAAAAAGCAAAAAGAAACTGAGACATGTGCATGCGAGGATTATGTTTTTCTAAACAGTTCAATTCTTGTAAGTAAACAAAATAATCGAACTGAGATCGAAACCAAACATTTACATTTACAAAATGTATTTAAACCTCATTATTCTTAACATACATGATCAGTCATGTGAACCATTCACGCATGCGCATTCGTGAAGCAGTTGACAAACCGATAAGAATCTGACGACTGCCACAATTTTGATCCGTTAGTAGCCCTTTTTTCCGGATGAAAAGTGATTAAAAAGTTATCCAGATGGCTGAATAACCTATATATGAAATTTCAAGTCTGTAAATTTAAAATTCATTGAGTAGATAGGTTGAGAAATGTCTTCAAACACACGCACATTCTCACTTATATATATATATATATATATATATATATATATATATATATATATATATAATTTAGAATGTGTGTGTGAATACTGAACGAATTTTTAATCTACAGACTTGAAATTTGGTATATAGAATATTCAGAGATGTGGAAACTTCTTCATCCGGTTTCATCTCCCAACAAAAAAACACTGCTTAGAGGTTAAAATTGAAAAGTTCATATGTGGGAGTTATCGGTTTATCTTTGATCTGTTTGCTAACTGTTTCACCAATGCGCATACGCGAATAGTTCGCATTACAAATTACTTATGTGAAGAATAAGTGCTTTGTAAACACGTTTTAAAGATCGTGTCATACTAGTTTAATAGTTATCGTACTTGACTAACAATCTTTAGGCGTTTGTTTCGATCTTAGCTTGAACATTCTTCTTTTTTTACTTACAAGAAGTGAACAGTTTAGAAAAAAAACATAATACTCGCATATATATATGTTTCAGTTTCTGCATTAATATAAATATAATATTTATGTGTAATTTACGACCGGGGAAAGCAGGACAGCCTACTAGTATATATATATATATATATATATATATATATATATATATATATATACACGTGTGTGTGTGTGTGTGTGTGTGTGTGTGTGTGTGTGTCTATGTAAGGGGAAAGCATATTTCTTGAGAAAGAAAGAGAGGTAAGCAAAAATGTTCATTTTTTTATAACCAACTAGCAGTCCGTCCGAAGAAGCTCGGTCGTCAAATACACATAAATATTATATTTTAATTTATGGCGATTTCTTATTTATTATAATAGAGCGAATTCTCTATGGATATCCAATATATAGTAATGATTCTAATAGAAAATAGAATCTATATCAAAACGTTAAGCGCTCCAGTGTTGTTATCGTCTCAGCTCTTAGATGGATACCAAAGATAAAATAATAAGTGATTTTGAACTATGAATGTTTAATTTTGCGGATGCGCAAAAGTAACACCTGAAGTAACAGCTTTATTCCACTTGCCTTTAAATAGTTAACTTTTTTCAATTTTGACATCTTTTCTATTGCTATAATCATAATTGACATTGTTCCTCAGATCTATGTATGACCTTCATCTTCACCGAGGTGCACGGCTTATATGACCTTCACCGAGGTGCGCGACTTGACACACAAAAAAAAACAGCCTCTTAATCACCTGCTAACGCACGCGTCACTGTAACGTCCAATGACAACAACAACCACAACCTTCTCACTCGACCTGCCTTTTATACCACTATCTCAATCCCTTCTCTTGCGCATGCGCCTGTAGATTCCTGACAACCTCGAGACTTCCGCTTATAAAAACCCAAGTTTTGTTGTCGCGCATGCCTATACAAGGCACAAACACGTGGGCGTTTGTTTTGTTGGTAAGTACTACACTATGGAATAAAGGATAACGCAATGGAGTTTCATTCTAAACAACTTTATTTGCCATTTTCGTTATTAGCGTTGATAGAAGAGAGAAACGGGTTCTTAGGTTAAAGTGTTCTTGTGTAAAGATAGAATTAATATCATGCCGGCTAGTTGAAGGAGAGAATAGTTAAGTTCCGTTTGCACTTGTTCATAACTAGTAGCCGCCGGTACGAAATAAGATCTTTAAAGGAGAAAGAAATGGCAAAGACTTCAATGTATTCACGTGTTGTTGAGTTGTGTGTGTGTGTTCTTTAGCATGACAAAGAATGTTAGTTCGAGTACAACACATGGAAATTAATGGTAGTCAGAAGAGAGCCATTGTTAGTTTGTAGTAATCACGTTCAGCCAGAGACCGAAGCCCCCACCCCCGGCGATATGTGCTGCTTGGCAGAGCAGTGAGAAAAAGGAAGAGGGTTTCAGATTTCGCCTTTTATATATTCTGACACGTGATTTAGAGCCGGCTTGTGATTGGACAAACCAGGATGAAATAGATTTCAAATCCCTAATTGAGAGAACTAGCTCCTGCCTGTAATTGTAGCGAGTGTCGGCTGCGACAGGTCCAATTCCTTTAATCTATAAAGTTTTAAATCTGTTAACCAAAAATTTAGAGAGAGGCTTGGTAGTGACTTTTCGCGTATACAGAGACAAGGTGACAAAACCCCCTCATACCCTTTAAATCACTATCCTAGAAGCATACGTGGACTTTAAATTATATATATATACACACACACACACACACACACACACACACACATATATATATATATATATATATATATATATATATATATATATATATATATATATATATATATACTAACAGACTGTCCGACGATATCTCTTCTTCTATCTATATAAATAAAATGAACTCATTTTTTCCCGTCTGATTTTGACATTAATAGGATTAAAAATCAAGATATTTCATGCAAATATATATACACTTGTATGCGCTAGAATTATTTTATCATCGCATATCCATGACTTAATATATTTAAAGTTCGTTTTAATAATTTTTAATTATAAAAAGTAGGTTTTTGATATCAATGTAAGTGCGATGTAATGCTTAACTTTACATGGATATTAATAAGCGGTGAGTTCAAAAAGTATCAAGGACGATTGCGTCTATCATGTTTGTATGAAAAACATACCTTCTTTAATTACGTACAATGATTTATGTTTCCTGCTCCCCTGAACACAAACCTGGTCAACTAATACAAACGTCGTAATAACAATAGCATAGATTCGCGCTCTCAAGTTTTTTTCAATTTATCTTGGCCCTGTTTTTGTTTTATTACATTCGAATTTTGTTGCTCATTGTTTTTTTTTTTTTGTTTTTCGTTTTTCTATCACATTTACGGAGAAATACCTTAATGTCGTTCATCCATAAAATATTCTGCTTGTTCTTCTCTTAGTGTGTCCGTACGTTACTCTTTGAAAAACGCCAAATAAAAGTTTTGAAAGCCAAACTGTTTCAAAAAAGTCAAAATTCGCGAAATTTGGCGTAAAAAAGTCCACTCTGGCACCTTTTGACAAGAATATGAGAGTGGCTTCCCTTTGATGTAGTCTAGTTTTCGAATATCTAATAATATTAATATATGGTTATTGTTGTAATGGTGTGAAAAAGGAAAGTAGTAATTTCGACGTGTCATCTAAAAACATAGTCAGCAAAACATTACGTAAAAAGGGAACATTCGAAAGAAGCAAAATAAAAAAAATTGCCTTCGAAGAGGTGCTGAACTGAAGGAGTAAATAAAAGGTTGTTTCTTACAATGTGACCTTATTATTTTGTATTGAACTATGTAGCACAATATTACTTTTTGAGTATTTATTATTATTTATTAGTTTATTTCATTTGACTCAGGTCTATATTTAAAATACACAACGAATGTAAAACTAAATATAAAAAAAACGGCTTAATAACTAAGTGGTTACGCCCACTGATGCAGAAGCTAGGTTTATTACGAATCCAGCCTTCCAGAGTGCACACTTTGCATCAATATTTTCATCAATCTATGAAAAGAGACCAGAGAGAGCTTTCTCTGATGTCTGACAAAGTAATTCCACATTAGATCGAAAAAATAATAATGGATTACGTTGTTCATCCAGGATCGTACCTTTCGTGTTCAAATGAATAATTGTCTTTCCATAGAGGTGAATGAGTGCAGTGTTCCTTAAAGATATGCCTTAAGCCAAGTTCTCCTTTTCCTGGATGTTAATTACCCCTACCCTCAGATATATTGACTGAAAAATTACAACTCTTTATGCACGATTTTAAACTGATATTATCTAGATGAAACTATGAACAACTTGGTGGCGTAATCTACCATTGATGAGTTTTTCATCCCAGAGCCAATTCGTGGTTTCCACAGGCAATCATAAAAATGTACAACCCTTTTTTTCGACTCAACAAAAGAAAGACGGCATTCTCTATCTTTGTTTCTGTTCCGTAAAACAGCCTGCCAAAGGAGGTTGTGACGATGACCACCACATTTAATTTTGCCAAAGTAATCACACTATATGTGCATATAAATAGCTTCAACATTCCATTTTACATTTGTATTTTTAAAAACATTTTTAAATTAATTTTATTTGAATTTGATTTGATATCTTATGGACTTATTTTCAAGGGGCAAAATTTAAAGTTATATTGACATGCGTATCTATAAAAGTCTGGTTTCTATAAATAACCAAGAACATAAGTCAGTCGTATGACTGCATACTGCCATCTGACAACGTAATAATGAGAAAAACGTCTCATCCGAGCCTCATACCTAAAACGAATTAAATCCATGCATGAAATTTTGGGAAAAAATCGAATATTTATCGATAGTAGAACGTTGATCCTGGGTTCTTTTCGGCACGTTCATAACTCTTGCTTTTCTTATTTTTCCTTTGGTCCTCATGTTTCATGAGCGACGGTTTTGACAAAGAGAAAGGATTGCTGTCTTTTGGATTGAAATCAATATATATATATATATATATATATATATATATATATATATATATATATATAGTTTTTTACTTGAAGTGATATTTTAGCACCTTACATCAAGTGGCTTCATTTCTTGTATTAGGCGGTTTCCATTAAAAACACAACCGAAGTTATCGCAGAAAGAATGACTTGCACAATTTTCCTTGACACTGACTTCCGACATAGGTCTTACACAATTAAATCAATTAGAACAGATAAATTGAGGGCATTGCCAAAGCTGCTGCAAAGAAGGTGGACTCTCTCTACCGTTCTAGAAAATTACTTACGCCAGAGAGTATCCTGTACCTCTATAAGGCAACCATTCGCCAATGTATGGAATATTGTTATCACTATTTGGGCTAGTGCGTCTGCTACTAGTTTCTCACTCTTAGACAGAGTTAAAAAGAGAGTCGCCAACCTAATAGGTCCCGAACTATCAGGTAGACATCAACCTCTGTTCTATCGACGAAATGTTGCATCCTTTTGCCTGTTTTACAAGTATGTTAATGGTATATGCTCCGACGAACTACAAGCGTTATACCCCCTCGCCTTAAATACAAACCTGACAATTAGCAAAGTCCCACCACTACACAATAGAAATTCGTAGATTTAAGAAAGCCTTCTCGTCTAATAGTTTCTTCCCTTAGACTACTAAACTTTAGAATTCCCTTCCAGGTCCCAGCTTCCCTTACTGTGTAGACATGAAGAATTTCAAGTGTAGTGTAAACAGAAAACAGACGTCTTGCTGCTCAACTCCCTGCATAGTATCCCTGCAAATTATGTCCCATATAGTAGCCCCTTCATCAAAGCGGTGCTGTGTCTTTTTTTGGGATGAAAATGCATTAAAAGCATTTGTAAATTTAGTCCATGGCCGATGTTGTGACCAAGTTTAGTGACAAATGGTCAAGCGATATGCCCGTTAGGCTATACATAACTATAGCTACAAACTCGACCTAAAGCCTAACGATCGTTTTGACGGATGTAATAATTGTATTAACGATCATCAGACTGTACTAGGGTTCAGGAGATATTAATATACACTATGGATTACTCTTAGTCATCTGTACTATAAAAATCTAATTTTCACAAAGAAATGCTTAGTTTTTTTTATTAGACTGTATTAAATTTTGAGGTTCATAACGTTCATTTGGACCATCCATAGTTATAAAATTATTAGTTTTATTAATAAATGCTTATAAGGCTGGGTTTGCTTTTAGGAGTGATGGAGAAAAATTATTGATTATTTGCTTCATCCGTTACTATAAACATCTGATTTAATGAATAAATCTCAAAAGGCATTATATAAAAGACGAGATTCTGATCTAAACTGATTTTTGCATATTCATAATTCGATGGCAGAAATAGTAAACAAAAAACAATGAATAAATGTAATTGAAAATATAAAACGAACGACAAAATAGAAAGGTGATCGATCATATTTTAATATGTTTATAAGCAAAAAAAATTGATTTTCTATTGATATAAAACTTCTTTATTCATGGCTCAGTAAACCATTCAAACTATTTATGATTGAATTATTCTGGGGATATGTGAAGGGGTGTTAGATGCAAAAGCGTATGTCATTCTCGCATTATTGCGTTTATTTAATTCTTCTCAAGAAGGTCAAGTGAAATTTTGCGCTAGCATTAGAGGTAGTGCACGCTGGCCCATAAAGTAAGCTTGAATAGCTTGATCGGGATCCCTCGGTAAACAATAACCCAGCCCTTTTTCAAAGAATAAAGGTAAAGCATGGGATGTGAGATTTCATAGGACTGAACAAGGCCATACCTAAAGCCAACAACGACATAGTCACTGCCAAACAGATTCTCAAGGACGTATCATCGACCGGTGTGAACAATGCCTATCTAAACTTTGCCAGCGGTTAGAAGTCAAGTTTAGATTTCTGCTTATTTTGTTTTGATCTGTCAGTTTTACAACATATCGACCCATCTAAGAATCCGTCTTCGTCCTTGAGTGTGACCATTTGCTTATTGAGTCGTTTCTTTCGTTGTACATGGAATTAAAACCTTTTTGGCTTGTATGTAGCTTTTCTCATGCCGAACACACACAATACACATTGAAATTGCCTATGGTATGTTATGGTCGCTTACACACTAACTCTAAAAAAGCAACTTATGTTTTACTGATTGCAAACAATGAATCTTTACATTTTTTAAATTTTTTATATTTGTGGAAAATCAATACTATTTAATTAATTTAATGCCAAAGAATTGACGGATGCAGAAATGAGTTAAATGCTATCAGATCTACGTGGGTATTCACGCAACATAACTCATTGACTTCGAGAAGGTACGTTTTAGTATCCGTAAACAATGAGACATTTCAGCATTGAATAACAGTAAGGGTGCAAGTGTCGTAACCAAACAAGAAAAACCGAATCGAATCTGACTTTAACGAAATTACAACTCTGGGCTTGATATGCACATATATTTACATCATGAATAACAAACTGAATATATTGACCGCTTGAAGTCATATTGGCTTTCTAACAACATCGCTGTATTCAAAATTATAGAAAAAAAGAGATAATACGCCGCAAAACAAACCTACCAATTCTCTGAATGCATCTTCGTCCCAGATTTGAAATGGGAGATTTCCATAAAATCCGTGGGTAAGGTCGCTGGAAAATAGTTGAATTATTCTGCCGATAACTTCGGTTGTGTTTATAATAAAGACTTGATTTTTCCACATTTGGTTCATGGACGTGATTCACTTTGAGATCAGTAACTACGAGGTGCCTTAAATAAGTTTCCAGACTTTTCTGTACGTGCATCTGAAATTGTCGTAGATTCTGAAAAATTGAGTATATTATTGCTATATATCTTTTGAAATGACTGACTAATTTTTAAAATTTTAGGTTCAAATAGGCAGTCACAGAAGAAATTTGGCTACATCGTACTAAAAATTGATTATCACAGCTGGTGATTTTAAAAAATGCAATCTGTACGTAAGGACACTTTAGAAGTTCGATATGCAATAAAATTCCGTTATAAACCTGGAAAAAAGGCACAGAAACGCTTTTGAGCCATATTGCATGAATCGAGCATCAGTTTTCGAGTTTCATAAATTATTCAAGGAATGCAGGAAATCTGTGAGAGATTATGAGATATGTATGAAGAGTAAGAAAATTAGCATATCAGAGTTGATTGGCCAAATAAAGAATTTCATAGAAAAGGACAATAGAAAGGTATGCCTACAGAGACAATAAATGATCATTTTGATTTCAGTGTGGGAACTGTTCACATAATTATTCGCGACGAACTAAAGATAAGGAAAAATGAATGCATCAGTTAACAACCTATACCCTTGTCACAGACTATCAGCTTGACAAGAAAATTATCGTGGTTTTTAACTTTTAAATTCAGAGGAACATATATCGGCCCAAACAAAAATGTATTGATCGAAATAATCACCATCAGAATAAACACAATTTTGCCAACGCAAAATAAATGTATTTATGGCAATATCATAAAATTTAGTAGCGATGAAGTTGCTGAAGACATTTTTGATATCGCTTAGGTTTTTGAAGCATTTCTCACGCTGATGAGATGCTTAAAAAAGTGGTAGTCGGTAAGGTGCGAGATCTGGAAAGTATGAAGGATGAAGCAGACATTTGTAGCCCAATTCATTCAACTTCTGCAGGGTCGGTTTAGCAACGTGCGGTCGGGCATTATTGTGGAGAAAAAAATGGGCCTTTTTCGTTGACTAATGCTGGGTGTTGTCAAAGATTCTCTCTGCCGCCACGAAATTTCTTAAACCACCATTGTACTGTGCGTTCAGTAATGGTTCCTGGGCCAAACGCTTCGTTGATGTCACGAGCTGTTTCAGCAGCTTTTCGACCTGACTTGAATTGAAATAACAATATTATGCGAATTTGCTTTTTTTTCATCTTTTATTCAACGTTCTGAAAAGAAGACGTGATTGTTTTTTAAACGATTGTAATTTAACTGATAAGATAGAGCGAACAGCTCCATTTAAAATGATGTATAAATGAATGTTTTATAAGGAAAACTTATTTGAAAATACATCATTTGAAATCAAAATGAAAAATTCTTCAATAACTTTCTTCTTCAACATAATATTTGATCCAAATGGGCATTAAACAGTTTCTCTCCCTGCCTATACTTTGAATGAGACAAGAGTTTTATATGTGTACTATCAATAAAATTGCCCAGACAAAAGGTCTGGAAACTTCTTGAAGGCACTTCGTACCACACAAAATTTTAGCCTAATCAATATATCATACAGCTGTAAGGCTTAGATAAGACTTTAACTCAATCTTACGTTGTCTTATAACTGACTTATGGTCTTGTTAATTTATGGATGTACATATTATGGATTTATAAATATACATGGCCATTAAAAACTTTAATTTGTCTTCATTGCGTCTGAAAATGATTCCAAATCAAATCAAATTCCAAATCAAATCAAATTTCAAATCAAATTTATTTGGGACTAACAAATGGGCTCCCGATTTTGCCGATCGTAAAATACATTTACTATATTTTAAATCATACAGATTTCGTATTTATTATTACAGAACCGGTCTATTGAATACTATATTGTACCTAATATATAGTACTGATTTCAAAAGTAAAATGGCTTGAGTGCCATCAGCTAGAATCGAATCCATAACATTGAACGCTGCAGACGCGTTCGCTAACGTTTCAGCAAACCTAACAGAAAGATAAGAAAACTCGAACATTATACCCCTTTTATACATGTACAAACTAATAAAAATGTCGGCAAGTTGAAATAAACGTTTAGCATTTTAATTTACCGACATGTTTCTGTGCGTGTAATTCATCCATCTAAACAAATATTATACTCGTTATAAACCATCGTTGGTGTATGATTACTATTTCCTGTTAATTTCAGTGTTATGTGAGCAGCAGTTTATGAGTTTATCGGTCAATTTTTATGAACAGACACACATACATTCATCTACTGTTTTATTCATGTAGAAAAAAGTATGAAAATGAAACAAACCATAAACCAGGTTGAAGCTATTTACATCACAATTGATTCAATGCTAAGCTTGTATAAAAGTCAGTACGTTATAAGATGGAGAAGTGAATGTTAGCCGAAGGACAGGATGTGGTAAATTTTCTCAGATATACTCTTAAAGATAGTAACTCCGCTGTTGTGGGGGGGCGATAGAGGGCAAATATAAATGCGGTAGTGTAAGCAAGTGCAACCCGGAAGCACATATAAGGTAAATTAGGGTCTTCGCTGGAGATTTCCCTACCACACGGAAAGCCATCTTTAATGTAAACACATATTCCATGACCAGGGCGATCTTGGGGGTCAGATTTAAATGTTAAGTATCCTTTAATTATGAACTCATCTAGGGAAGTGGTCGGCCCTATGCTAGTTTTGCTTAGGAACAATAGGTCCGGTTTCGTCTCCTGCAATTGGGTTTCAGCCTCTGGAAGGTTGGAACGTAGACCCCTGACGTTGGAGAAGGAGACATGGTAGTGGGGGTCTACGTTGGAGTATGGGGTCTAGGTTTATTCGTGTATTTTTTCTGGAGATATTTCATGTTGATGTTTTGGGATTTGTGGAACAGGTCGACAGACTTGGTTAGAGCAAGATACAGAGGGAAACCAGGGGAGAAAAAGACAGGGATTTTTTGTAGCTCATGATAAGGTAAAGCCGTGACAATTGCTTACTAGTATGGCATCGAGAGGCCCCACCAGAAACTACTACTTGGTTCAGAATCAGTTCACCAAATGGCAATATAGTAGCCACAGTAATATGCACCTGCTGATAGGACAGCCTCCTTAGTGGTTAATCCAAGGTTCGGGTCTCTGACTATCAGGTGGATAACATCAGCTCAGATGAAACGTTTACCTTACTAGTGACAAGGCCACAAGGATAGACATAGAAATAGAAAATTTCCGACATCTCAGGCTACTGTTCACGCAAGTACTTCCAACCTAGAAAGTAACTTTTTCTTCACCCTTTATCCGAAAAATAACTCATTGGAAATGAGGACTGAAGGACAAATAAGGAGAAGCAAGAGTTACTGGAGCTGCCGATAACACATCCACTAAATTCTCCATTAAAAAAAACAGGTACGAGGGACTTATTAATATCTGCGTAATATAAGTCCGTCGCTCCATTTCCAATTTAGGATGATATTTGAAGATAGTCTCTCTTCCATATTAATGCGTAGATTTGCAGTGTAATACACAGAAATTACGTATCAGATATGATTAATAATAATAAAATAATTTAACCAAGTAGGCATTTATTCATTGTTATGTTGCTGGGACAAAAAAGAATTAACCCTGAAATGGCTTCGTTCACATTTAAACTCGTAAGTCATACTATATCAACGAGTTCTAAGAATTATATACTAAAAAAGCAGGAGAAGGACTAGATAATCCCAGCATGCATTTTTTCTTTTACGTTTCCCGAGGTTTTTGAATGATGTTTAAACTTAAGGAATTACGTAATGCTGAAATAAATCCATTAAATAATAATAATAATAATAATAATAATAATAATAATAAAAACAAGTTAACCTTACTATAAGTGATATTTCCTCCTTGTTATGTTGAAACTCATCTTCTGAAAACCACTGCCATTATGTTTCCTTTCTTCGTTTGAGTACCTAAAAACAAAAAGAATTTTTCAATTAGCAAACTTTATTTGGAAGAAGTTCATATTACCGCAAGACTGTTTCTTTACAAACTACAAGATTATCTTAAAGTCCAATGTCAACAAATACTTATCTATTCCATCAATTAATTTCAATCTTCTCATAATATTGTTACCTATTAAGCCGATAATCTCATTAACTCTTATCCTCGAGTGGCATTTGGCCTTGATAAGTGAGGACTCACTAGGGTAAAACCATATAATTCTATCAAGACAAAGAGCTTATACCACAAACAACTAATTAATGAAATATGAAAAAAATATATATTAATCCAGTAAAGGATATTCTACGCTTCCAAAAAGCAGTTTGTGTATCCAGGGATATTTAAACAAATGAAAACATAGCAATATTATTCAATAATAAAAAGGTATTCAGTTGAGAAAAAGTTCTTGCGGATTTTAAATTTTTTATTTCAAATTATGTATTTTCAGATAGGTTTTCGTTATAATACATTTACTTTATCTATCATTTTTAAGAGCGTTTTTCGCTCTATCTAATTCTTTCAATCATAACTTTAAAAAAAACAATTATGTATTATTTTCAGAACGTTGAATACAAAATGGAAAAAAGCAAATTTACACAATTTTCTTATTTCAGTTCAAGCTAGGCCGAAAAGTTGCTGAAAATTTGCTGAAACAGCTCGGGATATCAATGAAGTGTTTGGCCTAGGAAGCACCATTAAACGCACAGCACAATGGTGGTTTAATAAATTTTGTGGCGGCGAAGAGAGTCTTGAAGATGATGAGCGTAGTGGTCGACCATCGGATTTTGACAACGATCCATTAAGAGTCTTAGTCTCAATTGTTCGATAACTTGCTTCTCAATTAGACGTAACGTATACGACGATTTTCAACTACTTGAGAGATTGAAAAGACAAAGACATTGATAATATTATTATGAAGTGTTATCTTCCCTTTTTTTACGCAACAAAAACAACGTGTTTTTCGACCGGGCTGTGACTTGCGATGAAAAGTGAGTTCTTTACGAAAATCGGCGACGCGCAGTTCAGTGTTTAGAAACCGACGAAACTCCACGACACTTTCCAAAGCCAGCTCAGCATTAGTCAACAAAAAACGCCGAATTTTTGTCCACGATAATGCCCGACCGCATTACAGTTTTTGAATACAGGCAAAACCATTACGGCAAAGAAGTACGGTCAACAACTGAGTGAAATTCATCAGAAATTTCAACATGTCCAATTCTCCTCCACGACAATGCCCGACCGCACTTTGTTACACAGACCTTGCAAAAGTTGAACGAATTGGGTTACAAAAATCTGCCTTATCTGCCATACTTTCCTGATCTCTCACTTACCGACTACCACTTTTTCAAGCATCTCGACAACTTTTAGAGATGTTTCAAAAACCTAAGCGACATTAAAAATGCCTTCAGCAATTTCACTGAAACGAGAACGCAGGATTTTTACGTAAATTGCATGAATACATTTATTTTATCAAAATTTTGTTGATTCTGATGTTGCTTATTTCGACCAATAAATTGTTGTTTGAGCCGAGATATGTTTAAAAACTCGAAGAACTTTCTTGTTAACCAGATAAATATTTGAAAATAAACGAATTAAGCTGATGTTAAGAATTGAACTCATAGAAAGCGTTAACCAAAATGATTGGATTGGTTTTAAAATAGGGCGAAAAGAGTTGATATGCCATAAAATGGAATACAAAACAAAACGAGTTTGTTTGTCTCATAAAATGTTTGCAACTGCTCCAAAACATTCAGCAATAATTATTCAATTGAGGAAATTGTTTTCATAAAACAGCAAAGCTGAGAGTGAAAAATCTCGGATGTTGTTGGGAAAATATTAACGAATCAAACAAAGGAATTGTATTAATCATTAAAGATGAACGAGCGAAAAAATGGCGTTACAACAAACAATTCTTGTTAAAGCGAAACAAATGGAAAACCCAGGTTGAAAATTGATGCATGCTATTTTCGTTTTCTATGGAACCTTCTCGTTTTCCTGAATTTTTCTTCTTACTCATAAAACGTGAATGCTCCGGACACACCCAACTAGTAGCAAAATTAACCTTCTAACTACTGTAGAGATTTTCTACTCTAATCGTTTCTTTCATCGGACCACTTGCTCTGGGGAATTTCCTCCCTGCTCTCTGCTTCCTCAACTTTATAAGCATACAGAAATTTAAATGTAACGTGAACAAATATCTTGCTGCTGCCCAGCTCCTTCCAAGACACCTAAAAAAATAATAATAATAATTGGCTCTCAAAACTGAAACTAACAGAAATACAACGAAAAGTAAATGAGGAAATTGAGCATAGAGAAGCCCCCACTGGAAAAAAAAATCAATAAAACAAAAAACAGGGAGACAAAAAATAAGATGATAAAAGAAAAGTAGGAAAAGAAACTACTACTCGGAAGATTCATAAGGATGACGAAAGATAAAAATAACGAAAACACTTGGATATGGATGCGAAAAGGACACATAAGCTGAGAAACTGAATCCCTAATAACTGCAGCACAAGACAACTCGATAAGAACCAACAACGTCAAAGCAAAGATCGACAAAACACAAGAAAATAGCAAATGTAGATAAAGAGACGAGACGATAAACCATATAATAAGTGAATGCAACAAACTGGCCCAAGAGAAATACAAGAACCGATACAACCAAGTGGGAAGGGTAGTACACTGGGAATTATGCAAACAACTGCATCTCGAACGCACAGACAAATGGTATGAACATAAGCCGGCAACAGTAATTGAAAACGAAGTCCTATGGGACATGGACATACAAACTGATAAACCCATCCAAGCAAGAAGACCGGATGTCGTAATAGTTAACCAGAAAGAAAAATCCTATCTAATCGTAGAATTTGCTGTTCCAGTGGACCACAGGGTGAATATCAAAGAAAAAGAGAAACAAAGCAAATACACAGAACTAGCCAGCTGAAAGGGATTTTGCAGACGAAGAAAATCAAAATAATACCTATAATAGTAGGAGTACTAGGAACAGTTCCGAAAAAACTTTGAAAATGAATGAGAGGAATTGAAATCAAAGCAATTACTGGAAAAATACAGCGAACAACAATCATGAAAACAGCTGAAATATTAAGAAATACCCTTCGATGTGGAAACTAACACACAGGAGCAACAAGTGCGGGCCAGACAAACTGCCACAAAGGCAAAATGTTAGGCGCTACATACAACCAAGAACACCGTAACCGCATATCTATAAGTTCTCTAACCCAACCCTATCCCCATTGCCACATCACTGCCCCTTCCCAAAAACAAAAACTGAGACCAAATAACCAATTAGAGTCAAGAAGGAAGGAAAGACCGATGAACTGAAAAGATCTCAGCCTCTGGAGTTGTGAGCCATGTTTAATTTCAGCACACGTCCTGGAGGTGACTGATTCTCAGTAGACAGAACAAAATATTCTTCACGTGTTGACACGTAAACATATGGTTCCAATAAAAATGACAAGATTTTTCAAGAAAAATTTGGCACAAGGCCGAAAAATTGGGGAATGGGGGAAAACTAATGTTGCCTAACTTAGATTCTACTTTCACTCTCACCACAATACTTCATTTATACTACACATTCATCAGCGTATACATCCTACTTCAATCACGAAAAACTCATACTATGACTAACCTACTTAAGCCCAATGTAATAAAATATGTAAAAAGGGGGGCTGGAGGTGAATAAAGAAATCAAAAGTTATATTTACAATGAAAAGAAAGGAAACGGTGTTAATAATAAAACCCCCTTATGAAACTGTGGCAGATACACGGATTTGCCAGTCGAAAAGGGTGATGCGGGCCCGATCGCTGTATTACTAGCACCACTTACGAAAATGTCGCAAGGAAACCCGCATCTCTGGCAACTCGCATAATCTGTTACTTACTTGGGGTCAAAAAAGGGGGGGCTGATGATACCTCCCCCACACTTATGAACTTGAAGTGTCTAAAAATGAAACCTAAGCTTAACTATATACTTGATTTTGAGAACCGGGTCAATGTTTACGTTTGGAACCCAAAATCCTCGAGTCTAAGGCACGTC
This sequence comes from Euprymna scolopes, assembly GCF_053919585.1. Lineage (NCBI taxonomy): Eukaryota > Metazoa > Mollusca > Cephalopoda > Sepiida > Sepiolidae > Euprymna > Euprymna scolopes. The sequence continues at coordinate 43,174,332 of NC_136492.1, forward strand.
CAAATATACTCTTGCATCCCTTATGCGACAGACATGCGCAACAAACACCCACCTTTCAGCAAAGTCTGACGAAGAGAGTCAATCCTCTCAGCCTAATACGAACCTTCAAATAAAAACGAAAAATTCGAAAAAGGTCGAGAGGAGCAAAGTCCTCGGCTCCACAAACTACTTTCATGCGAGTCCTCCATATCACACCTTTCATTGCTGCTAGCGAGGTCAGACATATTTCTTTTCTAGGTCCATCAGTTGTCGGGACCCAGTTGCTACAAACATTGATAGGTTCCAGGTTGATGCGAACCATGAGCCCAGCAACAAATTTACTCAGCGATAATAGCAGAAGGCATGATTTAAAGTCTCGTCCTCGTCACCGTTTACAAATAGGCGAACTTGCCAAGCCAGCTGAGTGAAGTCTCTTACTGACCCAGAGAGCATTTCAAATTACCAGCCAGGCCAAAAATGCTTCGTCGTTAGTAAGACACCCCGACCCAGGTGCCCAAGGCCAGATCGAGCTACGCTGCCACCTCGTCAAAGTGAGCCCCTCACGTGTATCCTCCCCCAATGGATTCCCTTACTAATACTTGATATAATGCCTTTCGGGACAACAGTAGGGTGTCAGAAAGGTGTTCTTTTACCCTTAGAAGGAACTTCAAAGCGCGACGACGCTCTTGATAGAAGGAGAACTCACCTCGGGGTAATCTATGTGCCTCCCCCTCACGCGTGTGCACTTCGCAACGTCGGGAAAGCTATTCCAATGACGGACCGAGTTCCCTGGTAAAAAGCTCCTGAAAATGCGACCTACACGCCTTCAGAACTCCTTCGTTTGTTGTCTCGGTTTGTCCATCCGGCAACTTGCGCAATGTGCCGATCAACCGCTTGTAGAAACTCTTCCGCACGCAATTCAGCGACCATGTTTGTTGTCTTCTGGGGCAATCTTTTTAACCTAGCCTAATAATTGCCCCTAGAACCCCAAGCGATCTAACTCGGGATCCAGGACCGTGTTCCAGTCTCACGCTGATAACAGTTCAGGAAGTACTCATGAACTGCTCAATCCGACGAAGGAAATGGGCAAGCTCACTGTGGCAATTAGGCGCATAAACACCGATAAAACTGAAAGCCCTACCTTTTATGGTAACATCCAGAACGCACAGCCTTCCTTCCGGATCCATTAAGCACGGGCCATACGACGCATCCAAAGACCTTTTTTACTAGCCAAGAAACACCTCTCGAGCGAGAATAGAAGTACGCTGAGTAAGTGCTATAAATTGTCACCTGGAATGTCATAAGTTTCTTGAACACAACATACATCCAGTCCGAGATGCTGCAGATCCAAGTTTAATCGGAATTTTCGCGATTCAGCCCTCAGCCCTCGCACATTTATACTAATAAGCTTGAGATCCATTATGCTGCCTTAGGGTTGGGATCCAGAAACAAACATCGCTGTCGTCAGCGTGTCGATTGCTCTCCCGAGCGAATAGGTACCCACCTGTGTATCGATGGGAGATACCACCAACATGCAAAAGATAGGTACAGGAAGGGGCGCATCTTTATGGGGACCCGCTCTGCCTAAAACTTCCTTAAATTTCTGATGTCAGAGTTTTTGAATATAATTAGAGGAGATGAAAGTTCAAAAGCTTTATTTGCCTCCTCCAGCATTTACCCACGAGTCATTAATTCATTCTCTCTTCCTGATTACAGTAAATATCCGTTTTGTATTCGGAAAATTGCAGGGGTCTTCGACTGGCATTCCAAGCACTTCCCTGAAATCGATTAGTTTCATCAGGTCAGCATTTTTAAAGTAATGCGCGTTGTTAATTTGCGGCTCGCTGACCGAATAAATGTTTACCGGGAAGGTAAAGTGTCCTTTTCTTTTTGTCTTCTTTGTATTCACGATCTTTTCTGGAAAGAGATGGGCTTTTAAGTGTTACTAAAGGTCTGCGCCACTGGCAGAGACTTGGCGGGGGATGCATTTACATTTTATGATACAAGGCTTTTCTTTCTAATAATCTCCAACTTTGGTAAGTAAACGAGTAAACCATTGTCAACCACAAAGTGCTCGTATCCTTTAGCCTTTTCAACGAATTCAGTGACATTAATAGTTACTTTCGGCGGCTTGTTCAATTCCAGATTGTAGGAGTGGGAAGAGCAACCTCCGTCTCTGTTTTATCATTGTCCAATGGAGACGGCCTACGGCCTGCCACGGCCAAAGCCGAAGCCCGTTAAAAACGATAACAATAATAATCAAATTTTAACAATAACAGTAAAAAAAATAAAAAATAAACAACAACACATAAAAGCAATAACGACGACGGCATCAAAAGAAAGGCTTACTTTTCAATAAATAATTTCCCCACGTGGCTTGATAGGGAGAAATGTAGAAGACATCTTAACACGACAAAGAAAACATGAGAAGTTGCTAAAGAAAAGGTTTAATATTTATCGAGCAATTCTGGTTTCTGATTGGTTGGTAGCAAAACGTGAATTAATTTGATTCGTCAGTTCCTAGTAGCATCGTTTATAAATAGAATCTCCCGACTGTGCGGGATCCTATCCCACTATAACTCTTTATGATGAGATGTGTCTCCTAGTGGCTTCGACTGCAGGGAGAGAGGGTAGTAGTACACGTCAAGGATCCGTTCTTTATACTCAGTCGGGAAGCAGACCCGCACCTGTCGGACTGAGGTACACCGCCTGGGTAATACCGAGGAGGTCTACTCTTCCAGGCCTTGCCACCCGGCTTTCGGGTGGGGCAAGTTTATTGCTTGTCGCCTGAGGCGCTCAGAGCGGGGAATACCGACGGCTTCCTCAGGCAATTTTTGTAATTGCAAGAGTGCCCCTTCTTTAGGAGAGTTTACTTTTGATCCCCACTTCCTCGGCCTTGTGCCAAATATTGGTGATGTGGGCACCAATTAAATCAGTACCCTATTATACTTCTGATAATGGGATGTGTCTCCTAGTGGCTTCGGCTGCCGGGATACAAGGTAGAGTACACGTCAAGGATCTGTTCTTGACTCTCAGCCTGACGGTTTCCGGCCCAGCACTTGTCGGACTGAGGCACACCGCTTTAGTATCACCCAGGAGGTCCACCTCCCAGGCTTTGCTACCCAGCTTTCGGATGGGACAAGTTTATTGCTTGTCGCCGGAGGCGTCCATATGGGGAACGCCGACGAGGGTGCCCAGGCAATTTTTGTTGAGGCAAGGTGCCCCTCCTTTAGGGGAGCTTGCCTATCTTCCACGTTCCGATCTTGTGTCATATTTTGGTGTTCTTGACACTCAGCCCGACAGGTGAGAGGCCAGGAAACGAACCAGCACCTGTCGGACTGAGGTACACCGCTTGGATATCACTGGAACCTTGGGGAGGCTTATTGCCATTCAAATTCCAACGAAGACCAACAGCTGCTGCCAACGAGAAATCAATGACAAGCAATGACATTGTTGCAATAATGCAAATTTATTTGCAAATGTTAACGAAAGAGGTGGAGAATACTGGAAACCTGGAGAGAGTTGTTGTCACTCAGCTTCCTGGGAATACCACTGGCTGTTTTCAGGGAAAGATCTCTGAAGATTTGCGTGAAAGTTCCTTTTGAGCCAATAATATACAAATCGACGCACACAAGATCTCTAAGATGTGTTCCTTTGTTGTATTTAAAGATGATTAGAAACGATTTCTTGAAACATTGGCGCATATGTCTTGATGTGTTCCGGAAAGGCATATATTTGTTTGAAATATCTTTCAAAGTCTCTTCTAAGCTGCAATAACTGTCCATATTTATGGCTTACACCAGCCAATCACATTCTTGTGATTAAGAACCTGGTTACCTTTATATTAATTACATCACATGTCATAACCTGTATTAAGGGTTGATAAATATTTGTTTACATTGAACACGATTTGTACAAAAGGGTTTTCTTTTCCTTTTTTTTTATTGATACCATTCTTTAATTCCTATCAAAAATTTTTCCGTGCCTGTTTATTTATTTTCCGTACTTTTGAATACGAAAGTAATTTTTTTCTTTTGTTCTTCTTCCCGCACGTCGCCCAATTGGCTATCAAAAGAGACACGGTTGCCATCGTGTTCCTGAACAACTAATTCGTACAATAATCTTAAATTCCTTTACATTAAGTATGAACTTTCACATTTAAAATCTGTAGGCTGAGTTGAAAAGCCATTCTTTTTGCAAACCCATCGTTTGCGCGTACAAAAGCCGGCTTCTTCTCACTTTTCGATTGAATGAATTCCGTCTGCAGAATTATTTGGCTTGCAGCAGATGACAATAAAATTGACATTCGCAATCAGATTCGTTTCGTCAATTCTAAACATTAATTATCTTTCGAGGCGGTAAAGCTATTATATCTTTTAAGAAATGTAGAATTGATTCAGTTTTGCTTTTGCTGATAATAAACTGTTTTCAATTATAATACAGACACATGCGTGGGGAGGCGCAAGGAGAAAGACGTAGATCAATCGATAGACAGAGTTAAAAAGAGAGAGAAGATAATGCAATATATATATATATATATATATATATATATTTATATATATATATATATATACATATATATATATATATATATCTTCTCTTCTTCTTCTCTATATAAATAAAATGAACTCATTTTTTCCCGTATGATTTTGACATTAATAGGATTAAAAATCAAGATATTTCATGCAAATATAATATGCACAAACGGCAGAACAAAATCTGAGGTGTGTTATAGGCTTATTATTTCTCAAATTCCTCGATAATCTTAGATTTCTATACTTTTTCTGCTGAGAAGTCACGGCCAAAATCGGTTAAGATCAATGGAAGTGGTAAAATATTTTCTCTCTAATAAATTCCTCCTCCCCTGCCACCACTTAACACCGTTTGGGGATCGTTCACAAGGAACAGTTGAGAAGAGAACACCGGTTTGGCTTCGTAGTTCTTTCATGTGAAGTTATTTAAAATCACTAAACTAAGCTGCAGTGCTCGGTGGCGTAGTGGTTCGCGTGCTGGACAATTCACATTATATTTTCACGTTCGCGCCGACCTACCGTAGTCGTTTTTCTTTTTTTTCCTAAACAACTGGAATGGACTTTTCTTGGTGGCCGAACTGTTAACGTTGCAGATGTTTGTTTTTTTTTCACACTTTATTTTCCTACTTTTACTCATGACTCCGGGTTTGATCCTTCCTACTTACCTACCATAACATTTTTAACCCCCTCCCGTCCCGGAAACAAACACTCGGGCAACGCCGGGTACCCCCGCTAGTATATATATAAATATATATATATATATATATATATATATATATATATATATATATGGTGCCCGGAAAACTCGTCCCTGGAAAACTTATTCCCGGAAACTTACTCGGAAAATACGTATCCGAAAAACTCGTACCCGGAAAACGCGTCCATTTTTCCTAGGTAGGAAAACTGGTCCCTTATTGAATAAATATCGATTGAAAACACAATTTATGACTGTTCTTGAAGGAGATATTGTATTTAAAAGCGACTACGCACACCCATATTTTCATTATTATTATTTTTACTTGTTAAAAAAAATAAACTAGATCACGGGGTCACGGTGTCAAGACACGAAAAACGAAACCATATATTTATTTTGAAAAATACTTTATTTTTAACACTTTTTGTATTATTACGACAAAAAAAAACGCATATGTATTATCAAAGAAAGCAAATATTTTATCAGGGGAATTAATTCAGTTTAAATAATTCTTGTGACAAACAAGATTAGTACTTATGCACTTATTGAAACGTGCTGAAATAATAACATTATTATTTAGAACGCCATTCTTAATATGGGGACGGTGCTGTGTACCTATTCTGTACTTTCACCAAACAATTTAGTAAAAAAGATATCGTTAGACTTTAATTAAACTAGAAAATACTATTTAAACAGTACGCGGATCAATAGGTGCAGTAGCACCACAAGATTGTTTTTTTTTTCCGAACAGAAAAATATTTGAAAACCAAAACATTTATTGTATATAAATGCATCAAATATAATTGTACAAACATTTATTTAAAAGTCTACGCAATAAAATATAATTTTAATAAAAAAATTGTGTAATAAAGTAACTTTGGATTTTTATAAAGTATTTTACTTTATAAAAATCTAATGTTGCTTTTTTTTGTTTTCTGAACAAATAAATAATTTACATGTAACATTTTTTTTTAATTAAAGAACTTTAAATGATTTTTAACCGAGAAGCGCCACCTGGCGACAGTTTATTGAAACTCACCAAGAAAAGATGGTTGCCGTCCGCATACTGCAGAAGTGCCTTTTGTTGTTTCGTGAACACAGTGTTAAAACTAAATTAATTTTTCTAAATACAATATTTGTTTATTATTTGATAATACAAGAAAGGTTTCTTTTTTGGTTTCATAATAACACAAGATGTGTGAAAAACTAAAGTATTTTTTAAATAAATATATGGTTTCGTTTTTCGTGTCGTCCGTCGGTTCCGTTACATAATCAACCGTATCCACTTCCGGTAGCTTGATTTTTCCCCAAGCATTTATCTTGAACATTACCTAAAAATTATTTATTCATTTTATTTTTTTTTTGGAGGGATAGGCTCTTTTTAAAACTATATCTACCTCAGTATTTTCTGTAATTTTCAATTTTTGGAGCGATTATTTAGACACCTAAGACGTAATCTTCTCATGTACGACAGTTTTTGTTCAAAAGTAACACCCGACATTACTTGTTTTTTTTTTGTTTTTTTAACGAAATAAAGTCTTGAAAATAAGTTAAACTACTAAAACTTACGAAGGTAGGTAGAAAAATAATTAGAAAAATCAATTTTAGTTTTTTAAAATAACAGTAAACAAGTAAAAATATTATTTAAAAATAATATAGAATGTGTATTCTCTTTTAAAAACAATATCTCCTTCAAGAACAGTCATGAAATGTGTTTTCAAACAACATTTATTCAATAATTATTAATAATAATAATTCCCACCTAGCCAAAATAGACGAGTTCTCCGGGTACGAGTTTTTCGGATACAAGTTTTCCGAGTACGAATTTTCCAGGGACGAGTTTTTCTAAATTCACACACACACACACACACACACGCGCACGCACACGCACACGCACACGCACACACACACATATATATATACATATATATATATATATATATATATATATATATTAGGTACGTGCAAAATGAATGTCGATCCTCAAAATGTATAAACATTCTGACCGCTCCCTTTACTTAAAAACTCATCAAAAGTTAGGAAATTTAACAAATTTGATGAAATTTTTAGTATTTATTAAATAGTGATCACAAAATATAATGGACACATTATTTTTACGTAAATCTTAGTTGAAATGAATTATTTTGTTTAAACAAAAATACCTTTACTAAAGCTATGGTGTTTAGTAGTAAAAAAAAATGCACGAATTAATTTTTGCTTTTTTTTAAATAAAAATAAAGCTTTGTAAATTGTAACAATTAAAAAAAAATATAGGATCATTACTAAGAAAACCCTTCACGTTTGTATTATTGAATTCGATAATATATTCACTTCCCGAACTACCGATATTATCATTGAAATAAGCATTAATATATATATATATATATATATATATATATATATTTAAATAAGGGGGTAGTCACCAACAATGTGTATTTTTTAACATTATTTTATTATTCCGTGTCTTGGTTTTTCATTGAGAATTATGTTTGGATCATTGTAATAATGTTTTTAAGTCATTGAACTCGTTTTTACGCGCATTTCAGACGGTCTGTGATGCGTCCTCGTCAGAAATTATTTTCAAATGTGTTGGAGATGTAAAAATGGCGATTTTTGTAGTTAATTTGAAGTTTTTCCAAGGGGTGGAGGCTTGTAAGTGTTTATTATTCATTGGTATGCTGAATTTTTATTGCTCTTTTATTGGGCTTGTCCAGGGAGACGTTGACCTGGCTGTAGTTACTATCTCTTTCTGCTAATGTTTTTTTCTTTTCCTTTGGGGTGGGGTAGGGTGTGTGTGTGTTTGTGTGTGTTTATGTGTGTGTGCGTGTGTATGCGTGTGTGTGTTTTCCTTTATTTGTTGTGGAATGTGTATATTGTTTTATAGTATTTTGGGGTTATTTGCTTCTTTAGAAAGGCGGCTGTGGTCCGAGGTCGTTATTAATGTGTATGTGTGGGGAAGGGGGACTGGCTCTTCTGAAATAAGTGTAGGGGTGCTTTCATTCTATTTTGATATTTATTTTTTGGATTCTTGAATTTAAGTATTGTGATTTTTCATTTTAGTCTTTTCGGGTATTCCTTATATTATGTTTGTTTAGAAAAAGGAGTGTATTTAAAATAGTTTTTTTTTTAATGTTTCTATTAATTTGTCTCCCCATGTGGATATGGCCAGACCCAGGATCGGTTCCTAGTGTGGGGAAGATTTTGTTCCCCAAATGGGGGGGGCATTGGAGGGGGTATAGGTATTGGAGGGGGATGTTAGAAGGGATGATAGTCGTTTCAGTTCTCCTCCACTGACTGAGGAGGGAGCGAGGTGTTGGAACAGATATTATACTATGGTTCTAGGTGTCTCCTAGTGTTGTTGGTTTCGAGGTTAAGTAGGGTTGGTAGTGTTCAGTGTGTTGTATTAGAGATAGGGGTGTTATGTCTGTGTGTGGTTGTATGCGCGCACGTGTGTGTGTTTTAATGTGTCGGTTCTGATTTATGTTTGGGTGTGTATATGTGTATGTGTATGCGTGTGCATACGAGTGTACCTTGCATTTCATGTTTTTGTGTGATGGTATTAGGTTCTGTTCAGTTCAGGAGTGAATCTGGTGATGAAGTTTTTTCCTGTGTAAGTAAATAAAAATAATTGTCTGTTTGGAAGATTGGCATTATTTTGAAGCTGTTTCCACTGCATGTGTGTACGTGTTTTGAAACATAGAGGTGTCTGTTATCTGCAATTTTGATGTTGCTCTTATGTAAGGCCACTCTATTGCTGAAATTTTTGGTGGCGCCTATGTAGGATTAGTTGCATGTTGTGCATCTTAGTGCATATACTACATTTCTTGAGGTGCAATTTAGATCCTTTTTTATTTTGAATGTTTGTCCTGGGTTTTTGAATGTGTATGTGTTACCTTCTATTATTATGTCACATACTCCACATCGCGGTTTGTTGCATTTTGTAACTCCTTTTGTAGTATGTGGGACGAGTTTTGAGGAAGTTAGGATGTGTTTTAAGTTTTTGGGTTGGCGTTTGCTTTTGATTATTTTTGTTGTTTTAAGTATGTTGTTATTTTGTCGTTCTGATTGAGGAGGATAAATATATATATATATATATATATATATATATATATATATATATATATATATATATAAATATATATATAAATATATATATTTCTGATGAGTTTCAATTTTTAAATCAATATGTTGATATAGGTCTACCTTCTTTCTCCATATTTTCAAACTTTATCTCTTCCGAAACTAAAAGTCGCAGAGCGGCGCAAGGGATCACAAATGATTGGATGTTTTACGGGCCGTTCTTTTATTGGTCTTTAGGAGGTTACAATTGTTTTTAAATCTGTAAAAAATGTCTCAAAAATGGGTCAAAATTGAAAAAATCGTTAAACATTTTGTATATTCATCTTAGTTTATTTAAAATTTTTAATTTTTCGCTTTCGATTCTAGCTGATGGAGTCTAGATACATTTTTTTAAAAACTTTTGAAATCACGACTCTATAACAATATATACCAAATTTGGATAAATTAAAATATCATACGCCCTCCTCCGCTAGTACGATATATATATATATATATATATATATATATATATATATAAGTCAATAAAAGCAGAAAAGTTATAAAAACTATATGCTGCTATATATATAGAGTGATTCATTTATTTAATAAGAGTTTACATATATTTACTTGAGGGATTAAAAGGAACTTTTTATACCAAGGTATTTCGAAGCCTAATATGCTCCTCATCAGAAGAGTAGGGCAGATGCTAGGTAACATAATAGGGAGTGTGACGTCTAGCGGGAGATTTATCAGGAACGAAATAAAGAAATTATTGATGTTGTTTGGGGGCTATATTGAACTTTAAAGTAAAGGAGGGGTGTATTATATAAAGTGTAATGCAAAAAAGATATATAGGTTGTCTATCATAGTTTTCTAAGAATATGTGTAGTTTATGTATTTAAACCCTATGGGAATATATAGGGTAGTTTGGGTGATGCTTCTAGTTTATTCGTAAGTGTAGACGTGTTGTATCTATGGAGCATTTACACGAGAAGTGGGTTTATGTTAAATGGTATTTTATCAACAGATGTAACTAAGGCCACAACAGAACTCAGAAAAAATGTATGCTATCTGGCGCAATATTATGATAATTAATTAAAGCGGAGGAGTATATGCTAAATAGGATTTTATCTAATGATACTGTGATCACAATATTACTTATAAGAGGATTATGACTTATTGCGTAATGTTATGAAATTAATTAAAATAGTGGGGTGGATTACATAAGGTGCCGTATTCTAAGATTTTAATTTGTAAAACCCGACGGTGCTGTAAGTTACGAGGGGGTATGGGGTAGGCAGTTGTAAAAATATAAGGAATTTCGAAAGATAATATATAGTAATAGTCCTAAGGGTGGCGCTCTTATTAGGTATAAAGGTAGGGCTGTATAGGGCCAAAGTATAAAGATAGAGGAGTAAAGTTGATAGAAACGAATAAAGAGGCACAAAAAATTAGGACGTAACGAGTAGAGTAGTGAAAGTGAAAACAAAAACAATGTAGTATAATACAGAGATAGAGTTGAAAAAATAGGGAAAATACATACAAATGTAAAGCATATTAAGTATAAAATATATGTGGGGGCAGAAAGTTCGGTAAACAGAAGAATATTCCGGTAGAGACAAATCTCTAGATCAGGGTTATGCAGGCACATTACACTTTTTATAATACACTCCTCCTTTATCTTAGAGTTCAATAAACAAGTTCTCAAACAATTTCAATATTTTTTTTATGAATCTTCTGCTAGGCGTCACATTCCCATTATGTTACCGAGCATCTGCTCTACTCTTCTGATGAAAAGCATTAGGCTTCGAAATACCTTGGTATAAAGAGTTCCCTTTATCACCCCCAACTAAATGTATGTATACCCTTATTAAATAAATAATCACTCTATAATCACTCTATATATATCAGTATATAGTGTTTATAATTTCATTTTCTGCTTTTGTTGAATCCTATATAAGCTCCAAAGCAATTTGTTGAGCTTTGTATTATCCCGATGAGATTCCTCTTATAGAATTGAATGTACTCTCTTCATTTAACTCACCAAGTTACACACACACGCACACACACACATTTATATATGTGTGTGTGTGTGTGTGTGTGTGTGTGTGTAGTTTTTTATTTCATTTTTCACCCCAAACAAGGCACATTGCCACTTCGATGTAGGAGGCTACTCTCAGGGACATAAGCTACAGGGGTACTATGTAGGGTGTTGGGCAGTAAGATGTCTGTTCACATTATACTTGAACTTCTGCATGTCAGTACATTTGGGGAAGCAGGAACCCGGAAGGGAGTTCCAAAGTCTAGCAGTTCTGGGGAAGAAGCTATTGGAGTAGAAAGCTCTCTTATCTAGGGATATCTACTGTGAAGGGGTGGGATTTAGCTGCTAGGGGGGTTTGCGAGGGGGCACAAGTGCTTACAATTTGTCAGATCATTTACCATTAAAGTACTTGTAGAACATGCAGACGGATGCAACATTTCGTCGATAAAACAGAGGCTGAAGCTTAGATGACAGTTCAGGACCTATCAGGTTGGCGACTCTTTTTAGAACCCTGTCTAGGAGCGATAAACTAGTGGCAGATGCACCAGCTGAAAGGTGACAACAATACTCTGTACATGGGCGAGTAGTGGCCTTATAGAGGTACAAGATACTTTCAGGCGTTAGTAGTTTTCTAGCACGGTAGAGAGCGAGCGAGCGAGCGAGAGAGAGAGAGAGAGAGAGAGAGAGAGAGAGAGAGAGAGAAACTACCTTCTCCGCAGCGGTCTTAGCAATGCTCTCAATGTAACTATTCCAGCTCATGTTCCTGTGAACGTTAGGCCAAGGATAACAGAAATACTTTCAGGTAATATGTTTTTAGTGGTAAAGAAGGTTTCTTGTAATTATTGAATAAAACAAAGCATTGAATGTGACCATCCGTTTACGTCCCCATTCCACTACTGATTGGAGGTCTTCCTCGAGTAATTCTGCCATTTTCTTAGACATGTGTTCATTTGTTTTCCCTTCTTGCCTGTTATAGAACGTGGTGTTATCAGCATATATACCCATCTCAGGGACAATTTTTTCAGGCAGATCATTTATGAATATCAGGAATAATAAAGGTCCAAGGATAGACCCCTGAGGTACTCCCGCATTTATGTCATATTGTTTAGATGTCCGACCATCGGGGACAATTTGGATTTTTCTCTTACTTAAGAAGGATTTAATCGTGTTAAGTATTCGTCCAGTGATACAGTATGATCTGATATTCCTGAGAAGACCATCATGCCATACCCTGTCAAAAGCCGTAGATATATCTGGGGCTACTGCTCTTCCTTCCCCTGCTTTATCAAGTGAATGATTCAAATTCAGATTGTTGGTAGGTCAGAAGTTATCAATATATATCAGTATATATGCATCTATAGAATGTATGTACAAATAAAATGCAGGAGGTATGGGAAAGAAAATCCAGCTCGTGCTAATGTATATAAAATGGGCTATTTTTCAATCTTACGCAACATTCACTCCCGAAACCATTTAAAGATTTTGGATTCAGTCTGGATTATTTCACGTATTATTTCACGTAATATTTCACATATTATTTCATGCAATATTTCACGTATTATTTCACGTAATATTTCACGTATTATTTCACGTAATATTTCACGTATTATTTAACATATTATTTCACGTAATATTTCACGTATTATTTCACGTAATATTTCACGTATTATTTCACGTAATATTTCACGTATTATTTCACGTAATATTTCACGTATTATTTCACGTAATATTTCACGTATTATTTCACGTAATATTTCACATATTATTTCACGTAATATTTCACATATTATTTAATGCAATATTTCACGTATTATTTCACGTAATATTTCACGTATTATTTCATGCAATATTTCACGTATTATTTCACGTAATATTTCACGTATTATTTCACGTAATATTTCACGTATTATTTAACATATTATTTCACTTAATATTTCATGTATTATTTCACGTAATATTTCACGTATTATTTAACATATTATTTCACGTAATATTTCACGTAATATTTCATATATTATTTCACGTAATATTTCACGTATTATCATGTAATATTTCACGTGTTATTTCATGTAATATTTCACATATTATTTCACGTATTATTTCACATATTATTTCACGTAATATTTTACGTATTATTTCACGTATTATGTCACGTAATATTTGACGTATTATATCACGTAATATTTCACGTAATATTTCACGTAATATTTCTCATATTATTTGACGTAATATTTCACGTTATATTTCACGTAATATTTCACATATTATTTCACGTAATATGTCACGTAATATTTGACGTATTATATCACGTAATATTTCACGTAATATTTCACGTAATATTTCTCATATTATTTGACGTAATATTTCACGTTATATTTCACATAATATTTCACGTAATATTTCACGTAATATTTCACGTAATATTTCACATATTATTTCACGTAAGGTTTCACGTAATATTTCACATAATATTTCACGTAATATTTCATGTAATATTTCCCGTAATATTTCACGTAATATTTCACGTTGACATAAAACTTATTAAATCATTGGACTTGCTTGGCAATACATTTTAATCATTCCCATCACCCTACATTTTGTTGTACATACATTTATATACTTGTATATGTATATATATATATATATATATATATATATATATATTATTTTACACGAATTCCCATTTGTATTTTTTCTCGTATGACCCTGAGTATTTGCTCTATCGTGATAATTTTATTCGTTTTTTTTTTTGTCATTTCTGTGTTGTACAAACAGTTTAATCCTGATGAGTTTGTTGGGTTTTTCTGTGTATGATTTATCCGGTGAGAAGGAAAGTATTTCCTCAAAAGACCGCGGATTAAGGACTTATTTTGTGCTTCTTTTTAAAGATTAAATATGGTTTTAACACTTTTTTAAAGTGTTTTCAACATGTTCTATTAACTACTTGTTCTTTCATTTTTATAGCAATTCTAGGTTTTCACCTGAAATTTGTTTCAACTATTATAATTAATGTAACAAAGTTTATAACATTAAAAACAAAAATGTAAGTTTTAACATTACAAAAAATACATAACAGAAGCAAGTTTTAACATTACAAAAAAAGCAGAACAGAAGAGTAGACGGCTAGTCTACTCTTCTGTTCTGCCTATTTTTGCAATGTTAACACTTACTTCTTTTTTTAATGTTATAAACTTTGTTTGTTACATTAATTATAATAGTTGAAACAAATGTCTTTTGTGTGAAAGAAAACGTAGTCGCGTCTTTCCTTTTTATAATTCCTCGAATGTTTTGTTTAATAAAAATTACAATTTTCTAGCAATATTCATCGAACGGTTCGCTTTGTATTTTTTATTGTTAATTTTATATTTAGCCGTGAAGGCAAAAATTAATAGTTGAGGAAATTATTTTTTGCTAACAATGTGAGGCAGCGTTGATTTTAGTGTCCAAAGTTAATGTCCTGGAAAATTACGTGAATGTTTTGTGTTTTATCGTTAGAACCCACGCAGAAAGAAAGTTTTAAAAATGGGTAGAAACGAACACATATGTACATATGCATGTATATTTCCACAGTCAAACAAAGTCGCAACTCACATGAGCCATGAAAGCTAAAAAAAACTAATATATACACTCGAGAGCAAAAAATGGGCCTAACAAATTTTATACATTTTATTGCAATTAAAGCTATATTGAACAAAGAACAATTAAACAAGGAAACTTAAACGAGACTAATAACACAGAACAAGATATTTACCTTAATAAATTCTTCAGATGGAATCGCATTCCCTTTTGATTTCTTTAAAAGATCAATCGTTTTAGAATGCTTTCAACCAAAGAGAAACTCTATGAAGAGGAGATGCTATTCCATTCGCTTTGCACAGCTTCTCACAGTTTGTCATTGTTCGAAAAAGTTTTCCAGCCAATGCACGAGATAGTAGTTTAAATTGAGTTTAAATCGGGGCTTTGAACTGGCCAAAACATAGCATCAATTGAATTATCAGAAAACCATTTTTTGTGATTTAAGCAATGTGTGCAGGGGCATTATCATGTTAAAAAATAATATTCCCAACTTCTGGATATTTGGTAACAGTCCTGTTTCTCATATTCGAATGTATTCTTTTGCATTGATTGACTTCTCACATCTAATAAGTTCCCCAACTCCTGCTGCAGTAAACGTTCCCCATGCCATTATACTTCCATTCATAACTGTCATTTTTATGAGACTTGTCGAAAATTTCTCCAGTTCTTCGATTGCACCGTTCGGGAGCATCAGGAGCATCAGGAGCATCACGAACAGAACAAAATCTTGATTCATCTAACTAGAAAATATTCCTGAACCCGTCTGTATCTTTCTTGCCATAACACGAGAAAAATCTCTTTCTATCATTGATGTTCTGCTTAGATAAAAATGGCTTCTTTTAGAGGAAAATCCCATTTATTTCATTCGTCTAGATATTGTATATCTAGAAGGAGAATTTCCAGCCCTGGTTTTGAATCATTTGCTATGGTCAACATACGTTTTCTTTCGATCCTTCAAAACAGTTAATTTAAGCATGTGGTCGTCCTTCAAAGTGGATGCTCTAGGGCGACCAGATCCAGATTTCCCTTTTACCAAACGTTCAACTTCGGACCTTTGATCAATTCGCTTCACTGCAGAAAAAGATGTTTTCACATTTTCTTTTCTTAAAATATCAAAAATCTGCTTGTAAGTAATTTTGGACGGCCTCAATCCTGAAATTCGGTTTTTTATATACTCGCCAAGATGCGGTCTTTCCATTTTTAGGGTTAATTCTGTCACTTATTATTATATGCTATAATAATAATGATGATCTTCAAAATAAAAATTTTCAGTTAAAATTAATAAAATATGCATGTAAAAATATTGAAAAATCGAATTCTTCCTTCTCTTCTGGCCCATTTTTTTTTGCTCATGAGTGTATAGTCTGTATATATATATATATATATATATATATATATATATATATATATATATATATATATATATATATATATATATGTATATATATATATATATATATAAAGAGAGAGAGTAAGAAAGAAGGGAGAAAAAGAGAGAAACATAGACAAATGATAAAAATAGATTTAAAGATAGAATGGTAAAATATAAAAATTTCCCTTTTGCTTCTTATTCAACATGGAAAAACGTTCTGTTTTAAAATATGTTTTGGATTTATTTTTTGAAGAAATAAATTCTTTTTTTGTTTTTCAATTTCCTGTTGGAAATAAATAATCATAATTTTAATGCATTCAAAAATATCAAAACAGACAATTCCATGCGAAATAAAAACACGTTTCAACTTCCTCAAACAAAACCCGTTTACATTGTAGCCACGCGATATAGGCTCAGAGTACTGAGATTAAAAAAAGTCTGAACCATTCACACACAAACATGCACGCACACTCATGCATTACATATGTAATGGATGTATGCAAACATGTGAGGGGGCGTATACACAGGCAGGCAATGTCTATATATGTTGTGCTTTTGTGCATCTGCAACAGCTATCATTACGAAAAGTTATATGCACTGAAAAAAGCTGATATCACAGTCATTAATATATATATATATATATATATATATATATATATATACATATATAATACACACCCACACAAACACCATATATGAGGACTGTTAAAAAAAAATGCCTCCTAATTTTATATTCCACCCGAATATATCAGTTTGCATTGCAAATTGCATTGTTCTGATGACTGAAATAATGTATTCACGACCTGAAAGTTTATCTCGCTGTTACAGATCTTGACCGTGCAAGACTCTAAGAATGCAACCCCTGTTATGGATATGCGTCAGAAGCAGAAATCCGTTATTGAATTCCTGTGCATTATGAATGGTGTTCTAGAGCCCAAAAGATCGTTCGTGTTGATGGTATCACTTTAGTTTTCGTGGCTCTTTAATAATTGGTGGCTTTACTTTTCGAACCACGTTTTTTTATGAAAAAAACAAAAAACAAACACAAAACAACTGAAACAAACAAAAAAAATCGCGTTCCGAACGTCTATGCACAACCATCTTTCCTCGCTGGCAAAAGTACATTGAGAATGGTGGTTACTATATAGAAAACTAGAAGATGTACCGGCGTTGCCGGGTATTAAACGTAACGTTAAATTCCTTAAAAGATGAAGTAAAGAATTGAAAAATAAAACTGAGACATGTGCATGCGAGTATAATGTTTTTTTCTAAACAGTCAACTTCTTGTAAGTAAAAAAAAAATTACTCGAGCTGAGATCGAAACCACAACCTACAGATAGTATGTCAAGAACAATAACCATTAGGCCACATTTACACGTTCTTTAAGCAGCGTTTTAAAACCTACACTTCTAATGATTAATAAATGTACAGATTATTACATTAATAGATTAATAAAACTTTTACAATGAGGAAAAGATTAATTTCTAGATTCATAAGGAGGTTAGTTAGTTGGTTGTTTTGTTTTACGGCATATCAACTCTTTTCAGGTTATTTAATGCCGAATCTGGTGATTTTGAAGAACGATTTTTTAATATAGTATATTGTTTTTTAAGTCGTATTCTATTTAACCCATAGTTGGGACCCTAACAGGTGAAACCACTCCGGGTCAGAGTGAACCTGGGAGAAATGGCAATTAAAGGGTGGCTCCACACTCCCTAAGGCCTGCAAGCTGGGGCCCTCACCATCGGATATAGTTTAAGGTCATATCCAGGACCTAGTAAGGATGATTAATACAATAATATATTTGGAATATATAATATAATAAAGAATGATTAATACGATAATATATTTTGATTATATAATAATATAATGAAGGATGATTAATACGATAATATATTTGGAATATATAATAATATAATAAAGAATGATTAATACGATAATATATTTGGAATATATAATAATATAATAAAGAATGATTAATACGATAATATATTTGGATTATATAATAATATAATGAAGGATGATTAATACGATAATATATTTGGAATATATAATAATATAATAAAGAATGATTAATACGATAATATATTTGGATTATATAATAATATAATAAAGAATCATTAATACGATAATATATTTTGATTATATAATAATATAATAAAGAATGATTAATACAATAATATATTTGGAATATATAATAATATAATAAAGAATGATTAATACGATAATATATTTTGATTATATAATAATATGATAAAGAATGATTAATACGATAATATATTTTGATTATATAATAATATAATAAAGAATGATTAATACGATAATATATTTGGAATATATAATAATATGATAAAGAATGATTAATACGATAATATATTTTGATTATATAATAATATAATAAAGAATGATTAATACGATAATATATTTTGATTATATAATAATATAATAAAGTATGATTAATACGATAATATATTTTGATTATATAATAATATAATAAAGAATGATTAATACGATAATATATTTTGATTATATAATAATATAATAAAGTATGATTAATACGATAATATATTTGGAATATATAATAATATAATAAAGAATGATTAATACGATAATATATTTGGAATATATAATAATATGATCAAGTATGATTAATACGATAATATATTTGGAATATATAATAATATAATAAAGAATGATTAATACGATAATATATTTTGATTATATAATAATATAATGAAGGATGATTAATACGATAATATATTTGGAATATATAATAATATAATAAAGAATGATTAATACGATAATATATTTGGAATATATAATAATATAATAAAGAATGATTAATACGATAATATATTTTGATTATATAATAATATAATGAAGGATGATTAATACGATAATATATTTGGAATATATAATAATATAATAAAGAATGATTAATACGATAATATATTTGGATTATATAATAATATAATAAAGAATGATTAATACGATAATATATTTTGATTATATAATAATATAATAAAGAATGATTAATACAATAATATATTTGGAATATATAATAATATGATAAAGAATGATTAATACGATAATATATTTTGATTATATAATAATATGATAAAGAATGATTAATACGATAATATATTTTGATTATATAATAATATAATAAAGAATGATTAATACGATAATATATTTGGAATATATAATAATATGATAAAGAATGATTAATACGATAATATATTTTGATTATATAATAATATAATAAAGAATGATTAATACGATAATATATTTTGATTATATAATAATATAATAAAGAATGATTAATACGATAATATATTTTGATTATATAATAATATAATAAAGAATGATTAATACGATAATATATTTTGATTATATAATAATATAATAAAGTATGATTAATACGATAATATATTTGGAATATATAATAATATAATAAAGAATGATTAATACGATAATATATTTGGAATATATAATAATATGATCTAGTATGATTAATACGATAATATATTTGGAATATATAATAATATAATAAAGAATGATTAATACGATAATATATTTGGAATATATAATAATATAATAAAGAATGATTAATACGATAATATATTTGGAATATATAATAATATAATAAAGAATGATTAATACGATAATATATTTGGAATATATAATAATATAATAAAGAATGATTAATACAATAATATATTGTGAATATATAATAATATAATAAAGAATGATTAATACAATAATATATTTGGAATATATAATAATAATAATAAAGAATGATTAATACGATAATATATTTGGAATATATAATAATATAATAAAGAATAATTAATACGATAATATATTTGGAATATATAATAATACATTAAAGAATGATTAATACGATAATATATTTTGATTTTATAATAATATAATAAAGAATGATAAATACGATAATATATTTTGATTATATAATAATATAATAAAGTATGATTAATACGATAATATATTTGGAATATATAATAATATAATGAAGAATGATTAATACGAAAATATATTTGGAATATATAATAATATGATAAAGTATGATTAATACAATAATATATTTGGAATATATAATAATATAATAAAGAATGATTAATACGATAATATATTTTGATTATATAATAATATAATAAAGAATGATTAATACGATAATATATTTGGAATATATAATAATATGATAAAGAATGATTAATACGATAATATATTTTGATTATATAATAATATAATAAAGTATGATTAATACGATAATATATTTGGAATATATAATAATAGAATAAAGAATGATTAATACGATAATATATTTGGAATATATAATAATATAATAAAGAATGATTAATACGATAATATATTTGGAATATATAATAATATAAAAAAGAATGATTAATACGATAATATATTTTGATTATATAATAATATAATAAAGAATGATAAATACGATAATATATTTTGATTATATAATAATATAATAAAGTATGATTAATACGATAATATATTTGGAATATATAATAATATAATGAAGAATGATTAATACGAAAATATATTTGGAATATATAATAATATGATAAAGTATGATTAATACAATAATATATTTGGAATATATAATAATATAATAAAGAATGATTAATACGATAATATATTTTGATTATATAATAATATAATAAAGAATGATTAATACGATAATATATTTGGAATATATAATAATATGATAAAGAATGATTAATACGATAATATATTTTGATTATATAATAATATAATAAAGTATGATTAATACGATAATATATTTGGAATATATAATAATATAATAAAGAATGATTAATACGATAATATATTTGGAATATATAATAATATAATAAAGAATGATTAATACGATAATATATTTGGAATATATAATAATATAAAAAAGAATGATTAATACGATAATATATTTGGAATATATAATAATATAATAAAGAATGATTAATACGATAATATATTTTGATTATATAATAATATAATAAAGAATGATTAATACGATAATATATTTTGATTATATAATAATATAATAAAGAATGATTAATACGATAATATATTTGGAATATATAATAATATAATAAAGAATGATTAATACAATAATATATTTGGAATATATAATAATAATAAAGAATGATTAATACAATAATATATTTTGCATATATAATAATATAATAAATAATGATTAATACGATAATATATTTGGAATATCTAATAATATAATAAAGAATGATTAATACGATAATATATTTGGAATATATAATAATATAATAAAGAATGATTAATACGATAATATATTTTGAATATATAATAATATAATAAAGAATGATTAATACGATAATATATTTGGAATATATTATAATATAATAAAGAATGATTAATACGATAATATATTTGGAATATATAATAATATAATAAAGAATGATTAATACGATAATATATTTTGATTATATAATAATATAATAAAGAATGATTAATACGATAATATATTTGGAATATATAATAATATAATAAAGAATGATTAATACAATAATATATTTGGAATATATAATAATAATATAATAAAGAATGATTATACGATAATATATTTGGAATATATAATAATAAAGAATGATTAATACGATAATATATTTGGAATATATAATAATATAATAAAGAATGATTAATACGATAATATATTTGGAATATATAATAATATAATAAAGAATGATTAATACGATAATATATTTGGATTATATAATAAGATAATGAAGGATGATTAATACGATAATATATTTGCAATATATAATAATATAATAAAGTATGATTAATACGATAATATATTTTGATTATCTCTATATAAATAAAATGAACTCATTTTTTCTCGTCTGATTTTGACATTAATAGGATTAAAAATCAAGATATTTCATGCAAATATAGTATGCACAAACGGCAGAACAAAATCTGAGGTGTGTTATAGGCTTATTATTTCTCAAATTCCTCGATAATCTTAGATTTCTATACTTTTTCTGCTGAGAAGTCACGGCCCAAATCGGTTAAGATCAATGGAAGTGGTAAAATATTTTCTCTCTAATAAATTCCTCCTCCCCCTGCCACCACTTAACACCGTTTGGGGATCGTTCACAAGGAACAGTTGAGAAGAGAACACCGGTTTGGCTTCGTAGTGCTTTCATGTGAAGTTATTTAAAATCACTAAACTTAGCTGCAGTGCTCTGTGGCGTAGTGGTTAGCGTGCTGGACAATTCACATTATATTTTCACGTTCGCGCTGACCTACCGTAGTCGTTTCCCCCCCCCCTAAACAACTGGAATGGACTTTTCTTGGTGGCCGAACTGTTAACGTTGCAGATGTTTTTTTTTTGTTTTTTTTTCACACTGTATTTTCCTACTTTTACTCATGACTCCGGGTTTGATCCTTCCTACTTACCTACCATAACATTTTTAAAAACTCCCCCCCGTCCCGGAAACAAACACTCGGGCAACGCCGGGTACCCCCGCTAGTATAATAATATAATGAAGAATGATTAATACGATAATATATTTGGAATATATAATGATATAATAAAGTATGATTAATACGATAATATATTTGGAATATATAATGATATAATAAAGTATGATTAATACGATAATATATTTGGAATATATAATGATATAATAAAGTATGATTAATACGATAATATATTTTGATTATATAATAATATAATAAAGAATGATTAATACGATAATATATTTGGAATATATAATGATATAATAAAGTATGATTAATACGATAATATATTTTGATTATATAATAATATAATAAAGAATGATTAATACGATAATATATTTGGAATATATAATAATATAATAAAGTATGATTAATACGATAATATATTTTGATTATATAATAATATACTAAAGAATGATTAATACGATAATATATTTGGAATATATAATAATATAATAAAGAATGATTAATACGATAATATATTTGGAATATATAATAATATAATAAAGTATGATTAATACGATAATATATTTTGATTATATAATAATATACTAAAGAATGATTAATACGATAATATATTTGGAATATATAATAATATAATAAAGTATGATTAATACGATAATATATTTTGATTATATAATAATATACTAAAGAATGATTAATACGATAATATATTTGGAATATATAATAATATAATAAAGAATGATTAATACGATAATATATTTGGAATATATAATAATATAATAAAGTATGATTAATACGATAATATATTTTGCTTATATAATAATATAATAAAGAATGATTAATACGATAATATATTTGGAATATATAATAATATAATAAAGTATGATTAATACGATAATATATTTTGATTATATAATAATATAATAAAGAATGATTAATACGATAATATATTTGGAATATATAATAATATAAAAAAGAATGATTAATACGATAATATATTTTGATTATATAATTATATAATAAAGAATGATTAATACGATAATATATTTGGAATATATAATAATATAATAAAAAATGATTAATACGATAATATATTTTGATTATATAATAATATAATAAAGAATGATTAATACGATAATATATTTGGAATATATAATAATATACTAAAGAATGATTAATACGATAATATATTTTGATTATATAATAATATAATAAAGAATGATTAATACGATAATATATTTGGAATATATAATAATATACTAAAGAATGAATCATACGATAATATATTTGGATTATATAATAATATAATAAAGTATGATTAATACGATAATATATTTGGAATATATAATAATATAATAAAGAATGATTAATACAATAATATATTAGGAATATATAATAATATAATAAAGAATGATTAATACGATAATATATTTGGAATATATAATAATACATTAAAGAATGATTAATACGATAATATATTTTGATTATATAATAATATAATAAAGAATGATAAATACGATAATATATTTTGATTATATAATAATATAATAAAGTATGATTAATACGATAATATATTTGGAATATATAATAATATAATGAAGAATGATTAATACGAAAATATATTTAGGAATATATAATAATATGATAAAGTATGATTAATACAATAATATATTTGGAATATATAATAATATAATAAAGAATGATTAATACGATAATATATTTTGATTATATAATAATATAATAAAGAATGATTAATACGATAATATATTTGGAATATATAATAATATGATAAAGAATGATTAATACGATAATATATTTTGATTATATAATAATATAATAAAGTATGATTAATACGATAATATATTTGGAATATATAATAATATAATAAAGAATGATTAATACGATAATATATTTGGAATATATAATAATATAATAAAGAATGATTAATACGATAATATATTTGGAATATATAATAATATAAAAAAGAATGATTAATACGATAATATATTTGGAATATATAATAATATAATAAAGAATGATTAATACGATAATATATTTTGATTATATAATAATATAATAAAGAATGATTAATACAATAATATATTTTGATTATATAATAATATAATAAAGAATGATTAATACGATAATATATTTGGAATATATAATAATATAATAAAGAATGATTAATACGATAATATATTTGGAATATATAATAATATAATAAAGAATGATTAATACGATAATATATTTTGATTATATAATAATATAATAAAGAATGATTAATACGATAATATATTTGGAATATATAATAATATAATAAAGAATGATTAATACAATAATATATTTGGAATATATAATAATAATATAATAAAGAATGATTATACGATAATATATTTGGAATATATAATAATAAAGAATGATTAATACGATAATATATTTGGAATATATAATAATATAATAAAGAATGATTAATACGATAATATATTTGGAATATATAATAATATAATAAAGAATGATTAATACGATAATATATTTGGATTATATAATAAGATAATGAAGGATGATTAATACGATAATATATTTGCAATATATAATAATATAATAAAGTATGATTAATACGATAATATATTTTTATTATCTCTATATAAATAAAATGAACTCATTTTTTCTCGTCTGATTTTGACATTAATAGGATTAAAAATCAAGATATTTCATGCAAATATAGTATGCACAAACGGCAGAACAAAATCTGAGGTGTGTTATAGGCTTATTATTTCTCAAATTCCTCGATAATCTTAGATTTCTATACTTTTTCTGCTGAGAAGTCACGGCCCAAATCGGTTAAGATCAATGGAAGTGGTAAAATATTTTCTCTCTAATAAATTCCTCCTCCCCCTGCCACCACTTAACACCGTTTGGGGATCGTTCACAAGGAACAGTTGAGAAGAGAACACCGGTTTGGCTTCGTAGTTCTTTCATGTGAAGTTATTTAAAATCACTAAACTTAGCTGCAGTGCTCTGTGGCGTAGTGGTTAGCGTGCTGGACAATTCAAATTATATTTTCACGTTCGCGCTGACCTACCGTAGTCGTTTTTTTCTCCCCCTAAACAACTGGAATGGACTTTTCTTGGTGGCCGAACTGTTAACGTTGCAGATGTTTTTTTTTTTTTTTTTTTTTTCACACTGTATTTTCCTACTTTTACTCATGACTCCGGGTTTGATCCTTCCTACTTACCTACCATAACATTTTTTAAAACTCCCCCCCGTCCCGGAAACAAACACTCGGGCAACGCCGGGTACCCCCGCTAGTATAATAATATAATGAAGAATGATTAATACGATAATATATTTGGAATATATAATGATATAATAAAGTATGATTAATACGATAATATATTTGGAATATATAATGATATAATAAAGTATGATAAATACGATAATATATTTGGAATATATAATGATATAATAAAGTATGATTAATACGATAATATATTTTGATTATATAATAATATAATAAAGAATGATTAATACGATAATATATTTGGAATATATAATGATATAATAAAGTATGATTAATACGATAATATATTTTGATTATATAATAATATACTAAAGAATGATTAATACGATAATATATTTGGAATATATAATAATATAATAAAGAATGATTAATACGATAATATATTTGGAATATATAATAATATAAAAAAGAATGATTAATACGATAATATATTTGGAATATATAATAATATAATAAAGAATGATTAATACGATAATATATTTTGATTATATAATAATATAATAAAGAATGATTAATACGATAATATATTTTGATTATATAATAATATAATAAAGAATGATTAATACGATAATATATTTGGAATATATAATAATATAATAAAGAATGATTAATACAATAATATATTTGGAATATATAATAATAATAAAGAATGATTAATACAATAATATATTTTGAATATATAATAATATAATAAATAATGATTAATACGATAATATATTTTGAATATATAATAATATAATAAAGAATGATTAATACGATAATATATTTGGAATATATAATAATATAATAAAGAATGATTAATACGATAATATATTTGGATTATATAATAATATAATAAAGAATGATTAATACGATAATATATTTGGAATATATAATAATATAATAAAGAATGATTAATACGATAATATATTTGGAATATATAATAATATAATAAAGAATGATTAATACGATAATATATTTTGATTATATAATAATATAATAAAGAATGATTAATACGATAATATATTTGGAATATATAATAATATAATAAAGAATGATTAATACAATAATATATTTGGAATATATAATAATAATATAATAAAGAATGATTATACGATAATATATTTGGAATATATAATAATAAAGAATGATTAATACGATAATATATTTGGAATATATAATAATATAATAAAGAATGATTAATACGATAATATATTTGGAATATATAATAATATAATAAAGAATGATTAATACGATAATATATTTTGATTATATAATAATATAATAAAGAATGATTAATACGATAATATATTTGGAATATATAATAATATAATAAAGAATGATTAATACGATAATATATTTTGATTATATAATAATATAATAAAGAATGATTAATACGATAATATATTTGGAATATATAATAATATACTAAAGAATGATTAATACGATAATATATTTTGATTATATAATAATATAATAAAGAATGATTAATACGATAATATATTTGGAATATATAATAATATACTAAAGAATGATTAATACGATAATATATTTGGATTATATAATAATATAATAAAGTATGATTAATACAATAATATATTTGGAATATATAATAATATAATAAAGAATGATTAATACAATAATATATTAGGAATATATAATAATATAATAAAGAATGATTAATACGATAATATATTTGGAATATATAATAATATAATAAAGAATGATTAATACGATAATATATTTTGATTATATAATAATATAATGAAGTATGATTAATACGATACTATATTTGGAATATATAATAACATTACCAAGGATTATTAATAAAATAATATATATGGATTATATAATAAAGGATTATTAATACAATAATATATATTGGGTTATATAATAATATAAGAAAGTATGATAAATATGATAATGTATTTGGAATATATTATAATATAATAAAGTATGATTAATACGATAATATATTTAGAATATATAATAGTATCATAAAGGATGATTTAACGATAATATATTTGGAATATATAATAATATGATAAAGTATGATTAATACGATAATATATTTAGAATATATAATAGTATCATAAAGGATGATTTAACGATAATATATTTGGAATATATAATAATATAATAAAGAATGATTAATACGATAATATATTTAGAATATATAATAGTATCATAAAGGATGATTTAACGATAATATATTTGGATTATATAATAATATACTAAAGAATTATTAATACGATAATATATTTTGATTATATAATAATATAATAAAGAATGATTAATACGATAATATATTTAGAATATATAATAGTATCATAAAGGATGATTTAACGATAATATATTTGGAATATATAATAATATAATAAAGAATGATTAATACGATAATATATTTAGAATATATAATAGTATCATAAAGGATGATTTAACGATAATATATTTGGATTATATAATAATATACTAAAGAATTATTAATACGATAATATATTTTGATTATATAATAATATAATAAAGTATGATTAATACGATAATATATTTAGAATATATAATAGTATCATAAAGGATGATTTAACGATAATATATTTGGAATATATAATAATATAATAAAGAATTATTAATACGATAATATATTTAGAATATATAATAGTATCATAAAGGATGATTTAACGATAATATGTTTGGATTATATAATAATATACTAAAGAATTATTAATACGATAATATATTTGGAATATATAATAATATCATAAAAGATGATTTAACGATAATATATTTGGAGTATATAATAATATAATAAAGGATGATTAATACGCTCATTTATGTTATTTCAGATGTTGTAGTGAACGACAATTATACGTAATACATTTTGTTTTTGGTTATATTTTAAGCAAAGTCTAAATTATATGTTCACAAAATTGATTTATTTTTCAATGTATTAATTTACGTTGAAATATTTGTCTATGAGAATTCGTGTAGGATTTTACAAGATTTACTTTATTATTAGGTGCCTATTTCATTGCCCTCTAAGAAATGTTATAGAGAATGCTTATAAATGCGGATAAAATCCAGCTCACCAGAAAGAGATCCTTTAGATTTGTCTTATTCAATAAAGATTTCTTCCCTCATGACCGATTACAGATACTACGCTTAAATCAAACTTTCGATGAGTTTCTCTAGTGTCGAGTGTCACTTTCCATGTGCACGCACATATATGTACCATGGTAACTCGGCTCAATTTAAAAAGGGCATCCTTCTCTGAATGTTTGTTTTTCTGCTTCCTGGAACATCCTGTCAAAAGAGGCCATGCTAATTACTACCATATCCACGTTTAAAATTGCCTTGAACAATCATTCAAACTGTCTTCTTCTTCTTCTTCTTCTTCTTCTTCTTCTTCTTCTTCTTCTTGTGTCGTTGCATTGTTCATGCCGCAGATGAAATCATGGTTAGTGTTCTCCATAGGCTTCGGTCCATTGTTGCTCTGATGCTTCTGAAGACATCACATGATTTTGAAATTGGCAGACTAAATGGGGTGAGTTCCCATTACCTTCCCCAGTGCAGTAGTATCTTATTCGCCTTTTTGCACCCATCCGTTGTCCTTAGATCATCCGCATAGAATTAATACCAAAGAACCGTTAATCTGCTACAAATTTATCCTTTCCATGGCCATCCAACGTCCTGCTGCCGACGTCATCATAATTACTTTCTCCTAGATGCATGTCTTAACTAAGACTAGGAGTACATCTCTCCCGTGAATTAATGTGCTTCCATATACCAATCTGGAAATTCCTTATAACAGCGCAGTACATACAGCGCCAGCTTTCCAAATGGTCACCTATCTGGTACTGGCCAGGCTCATTCAAACGGTATGCAGATGTAAACATTTTCTACCTCTCGTGTTCATGGCTTGTTGCACTTTGTAATATTTTGACAACAAAGGACTTGACTTACTGATTTGTTAGCAGAATTTATTAATGTTTTAAAATCAACCACCAGATGCCGAAACAGTTCGCTAATTTAGAGAATATGCTTTGATCTTATACCATCGAACTTTCCACACGTATCTAAACATGTTCTTACTTTGCAAGGAGACTTGACTCTGACATTCATAATCAATAGAAATTTAAATCTACCGTTTTAGGATTTTTTACCTCTGTACGACTTCGCAGTTTCGGCGGCCATGCACAAAAGATGTAGTACCATCGCTTTCATCTAAATAGAAGAAATGCAGCAGGTCAAACGATTTGCGGAAAACATTTGCACGGCATAGAAGTTATTCCAACAGCCTATACCTGTTATGCTGGTATGGTCACGTGGTGTATCCATCTTCCGAGATGAACCGTTTCAGAAACTTGAACGTCTTGGAAAGGATAACTAGCAAGCAAGTGGTTGGTAAAGACTAGTCACTAGATCAGAGAGAGGCTATGTTGAATGAGTAGAAGTGCTGCTTAAAAGTGATCCTTTTTCATTTTCGAAAATGTTTTACAAATTATTTGAATACAGTAGTTCTAAGCCCGTTAAAAACAACTTAGAATAAGTGTCTTATGCCAAATTGATGGTTGAATATGGTTACATTTATGTTCAAATGTCAGGCAGATCGGTCCGGTAATTTCGGAGAAAAATCTTAAGTAAAGGTGGTATTTTGGTTACTAATCACAATTAATTTCTATTGGGCCGTAACTGTGCATCGAACGGGTACCATAATACTTAATTTGCTGCACCTTATCATAACAAAGGTTCGTCCAAAATGTCAGCGAGAAAAATTGGAACAGAAAGACACAGGCAGACTAATAGATGCAGTTATTTTAATGATTAACGTTATGGTATTACATTTCAAATACAATAAATAAAACTTATTTGACTTCATTTTAATGAATATTATCAATAAAGTCTGAAAGCATTTCTAGAATTACGTTTGAACATTTGCTAATCGATCCCAATCTAAAATGAATAGAACTTATTGTCAGTTGACATTTTCTCAAACAGAAGTTTTCCTGTCTGTCTCTCTGTGTGTCGTTATTATCATGGCAGACTAGCTTGACACGCCATTTCGCAGACAATCGAAGGAATTCAAAAGGTCAACATTCGACCCGACTTCCTTTCAATCGAACAGGTGATTTTTTTTACAAGAATGTTACAACAGTTGTAAATTAATTTTGAAATATTTTGTCGCTTCTTGCTTTGTGAATGAAATTAAAACATGCTTTTGCCAACATCCTAAGTGAAAGTGATTTTGTGGAAAAAACTGGATTCGAACTTGGAACACTCAGGTTATTAGTCGTGTCGTTAACCATTGAAGCACCGTCATTTCCCAATAATTTTCGTAAATATTGTCTCTCTATTTTCAAATAAATTATTAGCACTTATGAATTTTCATAGTTTCGATATGAAAAAAACTAACTGGTTTATTTAAGTTTTAAACATATCAAACGCCATATGTAAATACAATTTACTTTTTGTTCTAATAAACTAGTAATATCATTTTTCAGATATAAATGATCATTTTGATGAGCTAAGACAGCAACAAAAATACCAATCATTGACTTTTTATGTGAATTGCATTTTTGTATCCGAATAGATTATAGACGTCGGGGGTTGTTTAACTTGCTGTTTGTTTTCTTTGCCTATCCTCGTTACTTGAAATAGTTTCGTCAAGAGGGAAACGTGTGTGGTTTAAGCGCAAAATTTAAGGAATAGAAAGTCACATATTTTAGAAAACATTTTTTTTATAAATTTGAATGAGAATTTTTGAAATTTCAATTTATAAATTTAAATGAAGACATTTGAAAACATGAAAAGGTGAAGAAATCATTTTTATTTACCTTTTTTATTGTTGTTATCCCCAAATTTTCACAACGATAAACACGACTATATCAAGCGGAGGATAGTCTGATGTAGTTTTATTTGCTTTTTCTTCATAATGTTATTATTAAGAGGTCGAGCCTCCCGAAGAGAAAAAAGCGTCTTGTATCCATGCTTTTTGAAATGCATGTTATTTAAGAAACTTAGTTACTTAAGAAATTTGTTGTTAATAATGTTTCAATCATTTTAAAAATAGTTTAAATTAAAAAAAATGTATTTATGAATTGAGAATAAAGCTATGAATTTATTTTTGTAGGAGAACTATCGCAAACATCATGTCGGTCAAAAACTTACAAACGTACATTTGCGCTTTTTTTCGCTAAAGTTATCAATAATTCTATCAAAATTTACTCCATTGACAAGTTCCCTTTTTATGGAGAAGATTGCCAAGTCTGTAAGCCTTGTCTCGCTCATTTTTGGTCGAAGGTAGTTTTTTTATGAGCTTCAGTTTCGAGAAAGAGCGCTCACAGCTGGCAACGCTAGTAGTTCGGATGAGGAAAATGCGCAACAGGATCACAATATTAGGGACGGAATCCCAAGGTGGTATTTCTGTATAAAGTTCAAAAGTTCAAAAGGTCCATTGATTTTGTCTTTTCCTGAAGCTGTCACAAAATACTGTATTCTCTTCCTTTCGACAAAGAATTTATCTTTTTCTATATCTTCGTCAAGTTCACCAAGCTGCCAATTATAATTATCATTAAGCAGATTTGACGGTGTAAGAAATACGTATTTACTTGTAAGATTGTGAACTTGATGAAATCTGCAAGATATTTCTTCAGTCAACCTGTCTATGACAGACAGCATTTCCCGTCTCAACTCAGTATCAAATCCCCAATGCAGCATCAGTCAGTCGTTCACCACCCATTCGTTTCTTTTTGCGGATACGATGCTCCACGCTTATACCCATTTCAGAACAGATTTTTTTTTGACTCGTCTATTGCAGTGTCCGCCATCTTTTCTCTATTCTGAAGAAGTCAATCTCTCAACGCCGTCAGCCTGACAGAATTTTGTTGCAGATCCATCCCCTTTTCTTGAAGATATTTCTGAGCATCATTGATTTCTGGGAGAAGAGTTTTCCAAAGGCTCAGAAATAAAAGAAACGGAAACGAAATTCTCTTTCTGTGAGCTGCTCCAAGACAATGGCGACTTCCAATAATTTTTCTACCACAACATTTACAGCATCTGCTCTACTACTCCATCTAGTTTCCACAGTCTGCTTGATACTTAGACAGGTCAACTGAATTAAGACGCCTCGACGATGTGAAGATGCCGAAAAAACGAGAATAACCGTCCCAGTATGGCAAAAAATGTGTGAACCGCTACAGAAGCAACATGTACACAAGCCAGATTTAATGAATGGTTAGTGCATGATTCAAATAGAGCTTTTGGGTTGATTTCGAATATTCGTTTCTACACACCCGATTGGTGGCCTGTCATAAGAGCAGCATTGTCAAATGCATGACCAATTCAGTCACCAATCTGAATCCCATCGTTCTTTAGTTCTCTCAAAATCAGTTTAAAAATGTCCTCCGCCCTTTTACCTTTTGTCTCGATGAAGGGAAAAACAACTCCTCCACTGTCACTTTATTTTCGTCAGTTTTTACGTAGCATAGCACCTCACTCATCTGGTTCTTGTGAGATTCATCAGGAGTGCTATAAAAAATTATGCAAAAATATTTGCTTTTCTTGATCTGATCGATGATTTTCTTTCTCACCAGCTTTGCCAAAATGCTCACAAATTCATTTTGAATTTCTGGTGACAGATAAGAAGTAGCGATTTTCTTTTCCAGGGTAACTTTCACCAAATGTTCACAAAGCACAGGATCATACTTGGCCAATAAATTTACCAATTCTAAAGAATTCCTTTTGTTTTCTAGATAGCTTTTATCATTATGGCTGTCATCCGCGTGCCCTCGTAGTGCCAGATTTTGCTTGGCAAGAACCCTGATAATGTCCAGTAATCGAGCTAGAATTTCCCGCAACTTCGTAGTTTCCTTCTCAATAAGATGTTGCTCTACTTTGTTAACTATGTTTCCTTCAGAAAGTCGGATCTCTTTCTCACATCAGCAGAAAAACTCGACAGTCCAGTTGAAAACAGTCTGCAGCAGAAGCAAAATAAGGCTTCTCTGGAAGAAGAATGCACCATCCATGTTCTCCAAATTTTTTCACCGTTGCGCAATTCTCGATAGAACCATTTTTTAGTTAGCTTTCTAACGTCGCCTTTTGTTTTTGTTTGTGGTCAGACTACTTTCTTTAATTCATATTTAAGATGCTGCACAATGGTAGATCCCTGCTGAATAAGAACAGCGAATTTTACAATATATTTAATATATGTCCCCCCACACACACTAAATGCATATCTTGTTTTCGAAAATATATGTAGACATGAGAAGGTTTTAGAGTAATTCGAAAAAAAATTAGACAAAAACAAATCACTAATTAAATATTTAGAAATTTAAAAATAATCGGAATCGGGAATCGTATCGGATCGGGAATTTAAGTCAGAATCAGTAACTGAATAGGAATCGGGGGAAAAAATTGGAACGCCCCATCACACACACACACACACACACACACACACACACACACACACACACACACACACACACACACACACATATATATATATATATATATATATATATATATATACATGTATACACATAGGGGATCGAACAAAAGGACACCGGGCAAAACCCACTATTCAATTAAAGCAAAAACACATAAAATCCCTAATGAATCGAAAACATTAAAAATCACTTTTCATATTTTTACTTTAATTTAATTAAATTTATAAAAATTGGACACTAGGTAACTAATTCTGGCAAGGTATGAAAAATAAGCATCTACGGAATAAATGTCAATCGAAGACTTAAAGACGATTTAGTTTTAAATAGGATTCAAATGCCTTTCACAGAAATATACATATTTTTTAATATTTTCTCTTGTTTGAAAGTAAGTCAATTTTTCTAAGTTAGGTAAGCGTTCTAAGGAGATTTTTCTTGTATCATCTTTTACAATTATTAGATTAATAAAAAAATTAAAAAATTAAAATACTATTACGAGAATTAATTCATCATAATACATTTCGGTTTAATCATAAATACGTCAGTTATTATAAAATTTTGTTAATAGTTTGAAAAAATCAATTACTCTGCGATTATTCAAAACTTGACAGAAATTCGGCAGTATTTAAAATATCGAATAGAAAGCGACTTAAATAGTATTTGAGGTGCAGCACTTAGATCCAATTAAAATTATATCCCCTGATATGACGATTATAAAATCTGTTTACAATGGATTTTTATTCCCTACTTGCTTAATGTTTCTACAATTGCAAATTACGTAATTTTCTGTTGCTAATTTTCAGTTGTATCATTCAATTATCAGTTATGTTTGAAAGTTTTTCTTGACAAAAATGTTTTGTTTAATTTTCCAACATTTTTGGAACATGTAAACAACTACTTTCTTTGAAAGGTTGCCTAGGGAATTTATGTAACTTTTTAAAAACTTTTATTGTTATTATCATTAGTACCAATAACGAAAAATTAAATTAAAAATTTAAAACTATCACATTTTTCTGATTCCGATACCTCTTTTGTTCCGATTTTTTACAACCTTTTCGGTATAAAATTTAAGATTATTTGTTAACTTTTATTTATTTTTCTATTTTATATTTTTACCCTCTAAATATGCCGCATCCTGGCATGTGCCGCTCGTAAAATAGGGACGTATTTTTCCGATTCCAATACCTCCAAAAGTTCCGATTTTATAAAACTTCTCGGTATAAAATTTATGATATCTTGTTAGCTTTTTTAAAATTTTTATGTATTTTTTCCATTTTTTATTTTATCCTTTCAAATGCTCCCCCTGACACGGGCCGCTCGTAAAATAGGGATACATTTTTCTGATTCCGATACCTCCAAAAGTTCCGATTTTTAAAAAACTTTTCGGTATTTAATTTACATATTTTGTTAGCTTTTATTTGAATTTTTCTGTCTTCTATTATTACCCTCTCCAAATACCGCCCCCCTGACATGGGCCGTTCCTAAAAAAGGAAAAAATTTTTCTGATTCTGATACATCCAAAAGTTCCAGATTTTACAACCTTTTCGGTATGAATTTTCAAATTTTTTGTTAGCTTTTATTTATTTTTATTTATTTATTTATTCTATTTTTACTCTCTCAAAATGCCGCCCCCTGGCATGTGCCGCTCGTAAAATAGAGACGCATTTTTCCTATTCCAATACCTCCAAAAGTTCCGATTTTATAAATACTTCTCGATATAAAATGTATGATATCTTGTTAGCTTTTTTAAATTTTTATCTATTTTTTCTATTTTTTATTTTTATCCTTTCAAAATGCCGCCCTCTGACATGGGTCGCTTGTAAAATAAGGACACATTTTTCTGATTCCGATACCTCAAAAAGTTTCAATTTTTTACAACCTTTTTGGTAAAAATTTCTGATTTTTTGTGAGCTTTTATTTATTTATTTCTATTTTCTATTTTTAACTACTAAACATGCTTTTATTTATTTATTTCTATTTTCGATTTTTAACTACTAAACATGCTTTTATTTATTTATTTCTATTTTCTATTTTTAACTACTAAACATGCTTTTATTTATTTATTTCTATTTTCTATTTTTAACTACTAAACATGCTTTTATTTATTTATTTCTATTTTCTATTTTTAACTACTAAACATGCTTTTATTTATTTATTTCTATTTTCTATTTTTAACTACTAAACATGCTTTTATTTATTTATTTCTATCTTCGATTTTTAACTACTAAACATGCTTTTATTTATTTATTTCTATTTTCTATTTTTAACTACTAAACATGCTTTTATTTATTTATTTCTATTTTCTATTTTTAACTACTAAACATGCTTTTATTTATTTATTTCTATTTTCTATTTTTAACTACTAAACATGCTTTTATTTATTTATTTCTATTTTCTATTTTTAACTACTAAGCATGCTTTATTTTTTATTTATTTCTATTTTCTATTTTTAACTACTAAACATGCTTTTATTTATTTATTTCTATTTTCTATTTATAACTACTAAAAATGCTTTTATTTATTTATTTCTATTTTCTATTTTTAACTACTAAACATGCTTTTATTTATTTATTTCTATTTTCTATTTTTAACTACTAAACATGCTTTTATTTATTTATTTCTATTTTCTATTTTTAACTACTAAACATGCTTTTATTTATTTATTTCTATTTTCTATTTTTAACTACTAAACATGCTTTTATTTATTTATTTCTATTTTCGATTTTTAACTACTAAACATGCTTTTATTTATTTATTTCCATTTTCTATTTTTAACCACTAAAAATGCTGCCCATAAAATAGGGGCACATTTTTCTGATTCCGATATCTCTAATAGTCCCGATGTATTACAACCTTTTCGGCATGAAATTGCAGATTTTTTTTTGTTAGCTTTCATTTATTTTTTTTTACTCTCTCAAAATACCCCCCCCCCGACTGGCACGTTCCACCCGCCCGGAGCGGACCGCCGCTCGCCCCTCCCTTGCTACACCACTGTTCCTACTGATTACAAATTGGATGTCTTCAAGACTAATGTCAAGTCATTCTTGGTCTGGACCGTCCCGTGAAGTTTATACCATTGATTTATATTAGTATTCTCATCTTTCGGTTTGAAATTATCTCTGTCGTATTAACACTTACCGTTTAGTTGCTCTTGGCCTTTATAAGTGGAGATATAAGAGTAAAAATAAATAAATCATGAAAAGGATGAAATATAGATTATTTTTAGTAGTAGTAGTAGTAGAGGGTAACAAAATAACAAGAAACAGAGGAGAAGAAAAGAAGAAAAAGAAAAGAAGAAGAATGAGAATGAAAAGAAGAAGAAGAAGATTTTTAGGACAAGAAAAAAATAACAAGCAAAAGGAGCAAGGGGTGATGAGTAGAAAGACCGAGAGAAGAATATCTAAAAGACGTTGAAATCCGTCTACTTTAATTTGTTAAATAAAGAGTTCAGTCAGAAATTGCCGCGAGTGTACTAGCAACAACAACAACAACAACAACACACCTGAAAAAAGCTCAGAGTATAAAGACAAAAAAAATGAGATGTAGAAAACAGGTTGAAAAATATGAATGGCGTAAACAAAAGAACAAAAAGATTCCAATTATTTTTCTAAATAATATTTTTAATAAAAACGGATTTTTGGTTCCCATTGATAAAAACGAGAAAAGAAGCTTGTTTTGATTTAAAATTTGACCGCAAAACACAGATTTGCGCAGACATTGAAAGAAAAAAAAAAAGGAAACGTCAAAAGGAAATGTTACACTTTTTTTCCTCACTGATGAGTTTCATATTTTTGGCGGATTTGTTTGTTTAGATTTTGTGCGTGCGTCTGTATAAAGAGTTGATATTCGTATTTTT
This sequence comes from Euprymna scolopes, assembly GCF_053919585.1. Lineage (NCBI taxonomy): Eukaryota > Metazoa > Mollusca > Cephalopoda > Sepiida > Sepiolidae > Euprymna > Euprymna scolopes. The sequence goes on from NC_136492.1 coordinate 43,212,666, forward strand.
TATGCTAATTGAATAAACAGATATGCAAAAAAAGAAAGAAAAACAAAACAGGACGCAAAATCCGGCGTGTAGGTGTATGAGATTGACTGCGGGGCTCGACATAAGAAAGGCGCACAATAGGTAAAATCGAGAGGCCAACGGCGCCACAGAGTTTCTAATTGACACACGGAAACAGCAGAATTTGCAAACACATCGTTAGTTCTTTACAAAGGAGGTGCTCACCATTATATCACTCTTTGACGTTCGACACGGAAGTGTAAATGAAAACCTGAAACTTCATTTGCAAATACACGTAAACTCCATCATTTATGTTATCTTTTATATTAGGAGGTTCACCGCTTATTAAGATCTAAAGGCCACTCGAGGATAAGGATTAATGAGTGTCAGATGGCCGGGGAAACAGCACTATTATGTCCAGTAGGTAGAAGTAAAGGTTTTTAATTAAGACGACGGTTTAACAAGAGATTGTTTACGTTAGACTTCAAAACAGCAATGACCTGGAAAGCAGTCCCACGGTATTATGTTCCACAGTCGATTTGCAAGAATAACAGAACAGAATAGAAACATTAAAATGTATTTCTTTTGAAACTTCTCTCTCCTTCACCCTCTCTCTTTCTCTCTTTGTCTCTTGGATTTCCGTAATTGTTTTATTAATAAGTTATTTTTAAACACAATCGCCTCTCTCTTTCACTTTTTCATTCTTGCCCCCTCTAGCAATATAACAAAAACAAAAGAAGAAAAACACAAAAAGGTCAGCAGCATTTTCTGTATTGTTTTTAGAACAACTACCAGCGCTAATTTAGTCGCTGGTAACCCCAAGTAAATGTTTTTTTTTTTTTTTGTCATAACTAGCTCGGGTTCATATTTAATTTTTAGTACTGATCGTCGGTTAGGACATGTTCTTTTTGTTTGTTTGTTTTTTTAATCGCTCCAGACAAAGTATGAAGCCACTTAATGCAAGGAGTTAACACATATCAAATATGATTATCGTAACGACAGGATATGCCTATTGGTCCTTGTCATGAAAGAACAATGATATCTTTCGGAGAAAACAGTGAGTAGAAAGAGAGTTCCACAAGCTTGCAGTTTTAGAACTCCTGGAATAAGAAAGCTGTATTACAATGAGGTATCAAAGCTGCAAATTGATGAGGACTGAAATCTAACAAATGTTTTTGTAGATATTGCCGAGACCTTTTATTCCATGTTACAAGTTTTCGAATGAAATGTTCCGCGACGAAGAAGAAGTACTGGGCAGCTTTTTGTTATCATAGAATTGCCTTGTGATATTCGTATTTTGTTATCATAGAATTGCCTTGTGATATTCGTATTTTGTTATCATAGAATTGCCTTGTGATATTCGTATTTTGTCATCATAGAATTGCCTTGTGATATTCGCATTTTGTCATCATAGAATTGCCTTGTGATATTCGTATTTTGTTATCATAGAATTGCCTTGTGATATTCGTATTTTGTTATCATAGAATTGCCTTGTGATATTCGCATTTTGTCATCATAGAATTGCCTTGTGATATTCGTATTTTGTTATCATAGAATTGCCTTGTGATATTCGTATTTTGTTATCATAGAATTGCCTTGTGATATTCGCATTTTGTCATCATAGAATTGCCTTGTGATATTCGTATTTTGTTATCATAGAATTGCCTTGTGATATTCGTATTTTGTTATCATAGAATTGCCTTGTGATATTCGCAGTTTGTCATCATAGAATTGCCTTGTGGTATTCGTGTTGTTTGGACTCGTCTGACTACTGTTCTCATATCAAGTGACATTTTCACAACGTTTCGGTCGATGTAACCTCCGACCTTGTTCAGGTGCATCTTGTTGAACTCGAGAATGTTTTTGTCGAACTCGGGAATTTAGACGAAATTTCAAACGGAACCTTTTATTTGCTCCACAAGCACCCGTGGTGCAGTGGTAAGAGTTCTTGGAAAAAACATCATTTGTGAAAGTGATATTCACCTGAAGGTTGAAGGTTCAATTCTCAATGTGGGAAATCGAAAAATACAAATGCACATTGCCTAGAACTTTCATCTAGTCGTGGTTGATGGAACGAGAGCATGCTACCCTCTTGTTTGAATTTCAAGGCGTTCCCAAGGAAGTTGTAACTTATCTATTGTCGATTTGTCTTTAGATCCGTCTAAATATTTATATAAGTTAGTCTGTCACGCTCAAGGCTTACTAGCATTTTCGTCAGTCTGTCACGTTTAATTTTGAAATAGCATTTTAGATTACATATCTCTTCAGGAGGCTCTATAGGACGGTCTGTTCAAACTGTTTAAGCTTTCAAACAACGTCTATAATCGTTAAACGCGCAGATCAAATAGGCGCATCTTATTTAGAAAAATGGACCAATTGCCTCGAAGATGAAAAACAATCTCCGCAGGATTTCTAACTTCCAGGAAAAGCACGATTCTTCTCAACGGAAATACCTTAGAGCAGGTCGATCGCTTCAAGTACTTTGGCTGAATATTATTTACCACGGGTCCAGGGTACAATGGCATCGACGTCCGAATCAACAACGCCTGACATGCTTACGATCGCCTATAATCCCGCATGTGGTCTCGGTCTGAGATCAATATACGCACGAAGTCAGAGACTCTCAAGTGCTTATTTGAACGATATTTCTCTACAAATTTGAAACCTGGCCAATGAAAGTTGCGGATCTCAGAAAGCTAGAAGTGTTCAACTAATACTGCCTCCACTGAATTCTTCGGATCGGCTGAACCAAATTCGTATCCAATACCAAAGCCAGGACGCGTAGAAGGATCATCCTTTTCAAATAACTTTTTTTCAAAAGGTTCGGCGCATCACAGGAGAGTTTATCCACGAACTTGGAAATTTGGACGTAATTTTGAATGGAATGATTTATTTACTCTACAGGGATAGCATAGGCAAGGATTCGTGAGGCAGTGGTTTCAGTATTTGGAAAAAATCAATGGTAATCAAGACATCTATTCAACGTAGCCGCCTTCAGCCTCAATCATCGCCTCGATAATGGTCCGGAACTGGGAGCATACCTTTTCCACAAGCGTCGGTGGAGGCTCGGCGGATGGTGTTGTGGGAGCTGGCTTTGGTGTTGTGGGAGGTCATGTTAGTGATGTTCTTGACGTATAATCAAATGAAGTAGTCCAGCAGGTTCAGGGGAGGAAGGGCGCCATTGAAAGAAGGGTACAAAGTCTTAGCACTCCTGAAGTCAAGCCTGGGTGTCTTTGGACATGTGGGCGCCAAGTCCTGCTGCCACATCCAGGAACTACCAGTGGCCACCTGATTGCACTAGTGGATCACCACACTCTTCAGCACATCCAGGTACACTTTGGTGTTGACTTTCAAGTCGACTTCGAAGATATGAGGTGGCATAATGTGACCCTCACTTTAAACCATACCAAAGACCGTAGCCGTGGACGGAAAGCGTCGTATCGATGTATTAAGCTGTGCGCTCAGTCGTTAAACTGTCCGGATTTGGATTTTGAGGGTGCTGGCAATTGTCCTGGTGTCATAACTTGGATCGGTAAAGAGCATGAGTTGTACATCGGCGGATCTCCGATCTCGCTCGTTGAACATTGTGTCATTTACAAACATGGTAGAAGACTCCTATCACTCTTGCGGTTTGTACACAACTGACCGACTATTAGATGGCCTGCAACAAAACAAGAAAACTAGATTTTATCAAACAGAAATAGAATAATTTCGTCTTTTCTAGGGCGATAATTTTATCGTTCCACGCTGTAAAATGGTCTCATGACAATGAAACACATACTGCATTCTCTCTAAAACAGAAAGTAATGATTGGGAGGCTAGTATCATGCCCAAAGAACAGATACTACACTATCTGTTCCCCCAAGATAAAATGAAATTCCTATTCTATGAGAACAAGAATATCAAACACAATGTTTAATGAGTCGTTGAGAAATGTGAATGTGATTTTTAAGCCTTTAAACAACAATTCTAATGTTTGTAGATAATATTTACTTTGATAAATATTTATTATTCTCGTTTCCATAGAAGAGACGTTGCGAGTCTGTTTCTGCTCTATCACTACTTTTATGGCAAGTGTTCGAATGAGCTCCAAACTATAGCCCCGCCCCTCTTGCCAATCTTTCACAAAAAAAAAAAAACATTCGTTTTGTCAAAATCACTATCGGTGCATAAACATAAACGTGGATTCCATGAATAAAGCTTCTTTCCTAGAACTGCTCGCCTGTAGAACTGTCTGTTTTCCAGCCTAACTACAATATTGTCATCTTCAAGTCCAACATAAACAAATTTTTATTGACCCATCCTGGTAAAAAATCTAATTATTCCAAATTTCCACCACAAACAATTACTACGGAACTGTCCCAATGACTATCCATACACATATTAGCCCTTATCCGCGAGTGGCCTCTGGGCCTTGATATATGGTAAACCCGTTGTAAAAAAAATAAAAATATTATTAAAAATAATGTTATAGATAAACTGGATTATTTCTACAGAACCATGCTAATTCACGTGAGTCTGCTTCTGATACCGTTTCATAGGCTGTGTTTTTGTGACGAAACCTAAATAATTCTGCAGATTGTTTGGGTTCGTTAAATTCAGGGCAAAAGTTACGCCTACAAATCTTAGATGATGCCCGAGAAACGTTTGCTTATTTATTGTTTTACATGAGGAAAGAGCAAATAGAAATGGGCTAATTTGTTTGCGATGACGTCGTTTCATTTCACTTATGTGCATTAGTTAGGTCAACATTAACTTCAGAAGAAATCATAAATAAATATTATTGCATGAAACCACTTCATTTAATCGTTTTAAAAATTAGTAAGTTATGGCAATTTGAATCGAGTCCTTCCAAAAGTAAATATCTCCTATGTTTTTAAGGCAAAAAAAGTGAACAGCTACAAAGACAGGAGTGTTACTATTGAAATGAGTGATTATTGTGCTCCAGAATTTATTTTTCTACATATTAACCACCATTCTCAATGCACTTTTGCCGGTAATGAACGATGGACGTACATGGGCGTCCGGAGCGAGCTTTGTCACACAGAGGTCGTTCAAATAATAAAGCCTCCTATATTTTAGTTTTTTTAAATCAAATAGTTGAAGAGCTAAAAATACGGGATTAGTACCATTAAAACGGGCGACCTTATTCTCAGTTCACTTCTGCTAGTGATTGGTTGTTACTGTGCATGGCCACCGGAGTGCTCTTTGTAATACAAGGGTCATTCTAAAAGTAAAGCTTCATCTTTTCTTAAATTAAAAAGTTGAAGAGTTACGAAGGAAATGGGACCATTAAAACGAGCGACATTTTGTTCTCCAGAGGTTATTTTTCTACATAGTCACCACCATTCTCAATTCACTTTTGCCAGACATCAAATGACTCGCTTCTCTTCTGACGCGCATCTATGAAAGGAGTTGCTTTCTTAAAGTCTCACACCGTCAATATCTGAAACGGCCAGAATCAGATTGATTTGTATAATAAATGACAAGATGTTTTTTTTATCACCTCACGTGTCTGATTCCATAACTTATAAAAAGAGAGATTAAATAAAATAGCATTAATGAATAACTTGCCAGGGTCGCTGTAAAAGTAAAGCCTCCTGTTTGTTAACTCAAAAAGTTTAAGAGTTACGAAGACGAGAATAGTACCATTAAAAGGAGCGACCTGTTGTGCTCTAGAATTTATTTTTCTACATAGTCAACAGCATTCTCAATGCAGTTTTGCCAGCTGTGAACAATGGTTGTGCATAGACAGCCAGAGCCCACTTGATCATACGAGAGTTGTTCCAAAAGTAACCAAAATAACCTCTCCGATTTTTTAACTCAAAAGTTGAAGAACTACAAAAGCGGAAGTAGAAACCATTTAAGTGAACGAATATTTGCCCTCCAGAATATATTTTTCTATATAATAATCACTATTCTCAATGCACTTTTGCTAGGAGTTTCATGACCTATCTTCGCTTCTAACGCAAATTTCTTACAGGGGTTGTTTTCTTGGAGACTCACACTGCCAATACCTGCAAAAGAGAGATGAAACTTTCAGATCATGAATGCAGAAGTTAAGTCATCCTAATAATACTATTTGCACTCCCCTTGATTTATTAAGTCACAATAAAACATAGGAAGCATTACTTTGGAAACGTCTCTAGTAATTTTAAATAGTGTCCAGTTACTATTTTAAAATTCTCTTAAAGTTAATGTTATATTGTTATATCCTTATTTTAAATAACATATAGTAAGAAACACGGGGTTATGGGTGAAAGGCAAAGGGGTTTGTTTACAAGGGAATACAGGTGACCTAAGAGTTACTCGACATCTTGTCTTATTCTCTGCCTGTCGTTTTTCCTTCTCTCTCAGTCACATGAGAGGGTATAGTTCATTTCATCTATGAAGGGATGTTAGGTTATTCCATTACATCACCTTCCTCCCAAGCTAAATTCTTCCATAGAATTTTGCTTCTACCACTTTTTCCTTTTTAAACTTTGTCAAAAAAATTCGGTTCTTTTCCTTTTCCTTCCACTTCTCCTCACCATTTGTGTTTGCCGATTTTTTTTACTTTTGGAGAGTGACTGGATTTCTGAGTTACTGGTACTTCCTTGTTTGGAGGTTGTATATGGAAAGTGTCATATAGCACTTCCATTGGTAACTCTTGGTTTCTGATTGTTTCTATGTATCGGGGTCTCAGTTGGTTAATATGTTTTTTCTGGAAAAAAGTCTGGCCTTTCAGAATGTAAACCATCCTCCCAATTCTTGAGATTATGCCTTCTTCCCTAAAACTTTTCCCTGCCCAATAATTTTCGAAGAAAACTTTATCCCCGTCATTGTAAGTCTTGTACCTTACATTATCCTTGATACTTTTTTTTACTTTTTCTCTTGGGATTAACCGGTCGAACATTGAATGTACCTTCCTGGCAAACATAATTTCAGCTGGGGATAATTTAGCATTTTCATTTGGAGTTGGTGTTATTCTATATATTGCTATGAATTTTTGAATGCTTTTTTTCTTCCGTGTCGATGTTATTATTCTTTTTTAAAGCTCGTTTAAAAGTATCGACAAATCTTTCCGCTTGTCCGTTTGATCAAGGGTTAAAAGTTGGTGTTGTCATGTGTTCAATGGCCAGTACCTCACAGTAGTGCTTGACCTGTGAACATAGTGCCATTATCACTAACAATTGTTTTCGGAACTCCAAACCGACTAAATACCTGGTCCAGCGCTTTTATTGTGTTTGCCGTTGTTGGGTGTTTGTATTTAAAAATTTCTTGCCATTTTGACATATTATCTACGATTACTAGGTAATAATATCCCTTCAGAGGTTCTGCGTAATCGATATGGATGCGTGTCCAGGGTACATCTGTTTTAGGCCAAGGTTGAGTTCGTATGGGGGAGATCTTGCAGCTAGTTGGCAACCTCTACACAATTTCACCATTTTCTCAATGTCCTGATCCATTCCAGGCCAGTATGTGAATCCTCTCATTAGGGCCTTCATTCTGGAGATTCCATGATGTCCCATGTGGAATTCCTTTAGGATTTTCTTTTTTAATACTTGCGGTATTACCACTCTGTCTGCGTACATCAGAGTTTCATCACACATAGAAAATGGAAAACTTTTAATCCTTTTCTATTCTTTTCGTCTTGTGTCACTTGTTTTTTATCTTATTAATATATTCATCTGTTTTTGCTGCTTTCTTTATTTCCTCAAGTGTAACAAGAAGTTCCCTAAAAGTATTTATTAATATATCTGTTAGTTCATTTTCTTCTTTTAGTGCTGCTATAACAGTTTATTTAAATTCAGTCAGTTTTACTAAGGATCAATCTCAACAAACCATCTGCATGTGCAATTTTACTAGATGCTAGGTGTTTCATTTTGAAATCGTAATTGAGCAAAATAATACTCCATCTCTGTAATCTATTTGCCGTATGAGTAGGAATCCTTTTTTTCGAACTAAAAATCGATAGTAATGGTTTATGGTCCGTTTCCAAGACGAAAGATCTTCCATGAATGAATCTATGAAACTTTCTCACGACATACACAATCGCCAGACCCTCTTTTTCGATCTGACTGTACTTTCTTTTAGCGGGTAATAAAACCCTCGAGGCGTAAGAAATTCGTTTAGTAGATTCATCTTCCATTCTGAGTAGAAGCACCGCTCCTAAACCATATTCGCTCACATCTGCCACTATAATTAAATCCCTTTTCAGATCGTAATGTGCTAACGCTGGATCCGATAACAAACATCTTTTAATTTTTTTAAATGCTTCCTCACATTCTTTTGTCCAGAGCCATTTTTATTCTTCTTCAATAATTTATTTAATGATGCTCTTAGTTCGTGCATATTTGGGATATAAGAATTATAGTAGTTTGCTAGACCCAAGAATGACTATAACTTCACTACATTCTCTGGTCTAGGCATGTCTCTAATTGTTTCTGTCCTATTTGGGTTAGGTCTTCTACCTTTCCAATCAATTATTTGTCCCAAATATTCAATCTTGTCCATACCAAAATTACATTTTTCGAGAGCCACTTTAAATCCGTAGTCTTCTATTTTCTTGAATACCTTCCTAATATGGTTTTTATGTTCTTCAACATTTTCGCTTCTTATCAAAATGTTGTCTAAATAAACCATTTCAAAATCCAAGCCTGCTAGCATGGCATCCATAATTTGTTGGAATAAATTTGGTGCTACTTTCAACCCAAACGGCAATCGTTTTAGGGAAAATAATCCTTTATGAGTATTCATTGTCAGGTATTTAGAACAATCTTCGTGGATTTTGACCGGAAAATATGCTTCTGATGAGTCAATTTTTGTGAAAATTTTTCCTCCATTTTACTTAGAAAATATTTCCTAAGGGGTAGGGAGTGGATAGTTATGCTCCTTTAAGGACTCATTCAGTCCCGCCGAAAAATCTCCACATACCCTGATTTTTTTATTTTTCTTTTTGACATAAACTGTGGGTGATGCTCATTCAGAGTAGTCCACTTTTTTATTACTCCGATTTCTTCGAGTCTATTTAATTCTTTATCGATTGTTTCTAATGCTGAATACGGAACCTTCTTTTTGGGTTTAAACACCGGTTTCGCTTCATCTTTCAGTTCAAATTTCACTTCCGTTTTAGTGCAGCAACCCAGACCTTCAAAAAATACATTTTTAAAATCCTTCTTCAAATCCCCAACAAATCTTCCTGTCAGTTTGGGACTTTCAGATTCTGTCACATTTACTCTTTTGCAAAATGAGTTTATTGGTCTCTCCCATAAATTGAAAAGTATCATCAAATCTTTACCGAATAGATTAGAATTTTTTCCAGGTATCACATACATTTTAGTTTTTAGCGTCTTTTCCTTCAGGGTAACATTAGTATAAAATTCACCCTTAAATTTTAATTTATTTCCAGACATTCCTCTGGCAATTTTCTTTGTGTTTTGCAGCTTTGGAGAACCAATTTTCTTCCATGTTGTTTCATCAATTAAGGATATGTCACTTCCAGTATGCGAAAGACAGTTTTCTTTCCGGCCATTCAATCTAACTTCAATATATTTCTTTTTTTTACCATACATGGACTCTTTTTTAGAATCAATGGTCTTTATTTCAGACGTACAGTATTTCTCCTTTTTTCATACTGTTGACTTGTGTCCTTTATGCCCTCACTTATATCATATTTTGCTTTTGAAGTAGCACTCTTTTGTGAAGTGATTCTTTCCCCCACACGTCTTACAGTATTTTTTTACATAGTGGTCACCTTGCTTTACCCTTTGTATTTTGTCAACATTTTTCTCTTCGATACTAATATTATCCTGTTTTAAATTTAACAGTTTCTGGCATTCCTCAGTAACTTTCTGTAAGGTTATTTCTATGTCTTGGTTTATAATGGATAATATCCTGGAACGAATCTCTTTATCCTTCGAGGATGTTAACCCTTGCATAAATATCAAGCATTTAAACGTGTCCTCTTTTAGGTCTTTCAACTTGAATAACTCGCATTGGGCATTTACTCTCCCAGCATAGGCGATAAAATCTTCATCATCTTGTTTCAAAATATTTAAACACCCATAACGAGTGTAAAATAAGCTATCCCGTTCCCCGAAAATGTTCGATAAAATTTCTATAGTCTCTTTAAAAGAAATATCTTCGGGGTTCGTTAGGAGTATAAAATTTGTATACTTGGTATTTTCATGGGAACCCAGTTTTTGCAACAGCAAAATATTTGTTTCTTCATCAGACCAGGCCTGACATCATTTGGAAAAATATTTTCGTATCTACGATAATATGCTGGAAACGTTAAGCCTTTAGTTGGTTCATATAAAAATTCTGTCAGCGAATTTACAATTCCTTCCGGAGTAAACCGACAATCTTTTTTCTTCTTGTTTCATTAATATTGCTTTTAATACGTCATTTTGTTTTAACTGTTCTTTTTGTCAAAATTCCATATGACTTTGCTGAACTGCCAGTGCTAATTGTATCGTTTTTGTAAACTCGGCTAATTGTCCCATGCTGAAGAATTTTTTAAACACAGTAATAAAACAAAAGGTTAACATTACCTGCACTAAGCATTAAATACATTCACTGAATAGTTTTTTAACCACAAAAAACATTCTTTTGTAGACAACCTTTTGCAACACCCACGAAATTGACACTGAAACACAGCCTACACGTGTTTTTTCCGCCGTATTTTTTTCTTCTTAGGAAACAAAAAGAAATTTGAAGTGGACACTTTCAAAAATTGTTCCTTTCAATGCTTCATGAAATGTCAATTTCTCTTTTTTCAGTAGGACCGTAACAGACTTAATTAAAAAAATATATAACTTACTTTTTGTGTGTCTTAGCTTTTTTTCAGTAGTTGAATTTATTCGTGCAGTATTTTCGTCTCTTCGTTTTCCAATATTTCTCCCTTAAAGTTCTCTTTTTATGAGTTCGAATCCTCTCGCCATTTGTTATATCCTTACTTTAAATAAGAATACAGCAAGAAACACGGGGTTATGGGTGAAAGAAAAAGGTGTTTATTTACAAGGGAATACATGTGACATAAGAGTTACTCGACATCTTGTCTTATTCTCTGCCTGTCTTTTTTCCTTCTCTCTCAGTCACGTGAGAGAGTATAGTTCATATCATCTATGAAGGGATCTTAGGTTATTCCATTACATCATATATATTTATGCGGGGCGTTCAATAAGTAATGCCCTTAACCCACTTTTTATGGCAGTAGAGCAACGGAACTTGTCACAGTTATTGGTATTTTGTTGCATAAGAACCACTCAGAATTGCACATTTCTCCCATTATTTAATGGAGCTGTGGAGACTTGTTTTTAGATTGGTCCTTCAACGACGATATGACTTTAGAATTCAAGACTACATCATTTAGGAAACACTTTTCATTAAAAAGAAACAAGAAAAAACAACTTTATGGCTGGAAAAGGGTAAGGGTCAGAGGCTGGAAAAGGGTAACGGTCAGAGGCCAGTGCGTTGTCTTGCAGGAGGAAGATACATTTGTTGATTTTCTTCTGTCTCTTAATTTTGATAACTTCTCTTAATTTCCTAAAAAGATGAAGAGTAATAGGTTCCTGCTATTGCGGCACCATTTGCTAGAAAATCCGTCATGACAACTCCTTCCTAGTTCTAGAGAACTGTGAGCATGGCGTTGCCGGTGGCGGGCTCCATCAATCGTTGCCTATGCGTTCCTCGCGAAGGCTGAAAAATCCTGATTATATGAAATCAACAATTGGACGATCTTTAACCACTCCTGTTCTAACTGCGAATTCTGTAGATACAGCTTCCAGGTTGGCTACCAAGTCAGCTTTTCCAACCATTAACAGTCAGGTTTTTCTTCATCCACTACATTGCTTTTCCAAACATGTAAGGGAACTAGAGCAATTGCTTTGTGGATGAACTCTTCTAGTTGACTTCGAAGAGCATGACCCAGCCAACGTAGACGTTTTTTGAAGATGAGTTGTAAGGCAGTTAATTTTGCAGCAAAATGTGTTGTTTTCGATGAAGTGTTGCATCGATCACAGAAGATGTGAAATATGCAATCGCATGATATATTCCAATCTCATTGGTCAGGATCCATTGCAATAAAGAAGAATCGTTCTAACCAGCTTGGTAAATTCTTATTTTAGTATAACGCCTTATTTTAGATCTTGAATAAAGCCGAACTGAGTCTACAGAAAGCATTAAATGTAAAGTCAAACCGTGCTTTAATGTCGTCTCCACATTGACCTGTGTCTGTGATGATGACACTAAGTTATTTGAAACCTTCAACTTCTTTAAAAACACCAACGTTTAGTGCCAACGTTTGTTGGGACAAGAGTAGCAAAAAGTATTTTAGTCTTCAATGCATTTTCCACAGGTGCATTACCAGTATTATTATTATAAACTGGAAAAGATTTGAACTTCAAATATTTTGCGCTCATTCTGAAAAGGAGGAAGTAATCGTATGATAGAACAGCTTAAATGTATTCTTTAGTACATAATGTACATTTGTTCTGAATAAGCCACAGGAATTATTAAAGGTTACGACTATATTTATTCTGCGGTCCATCTCACATTTATAATTTCCAGTCTACACTGTTCCAGGAGATTTGAAACACCCACTCTTTGGTAAAATAGACTTTCTACTAAATATATTGTGGAACACTGTCACACAGAAGAAATCACTTTGTTGAAGTTTGATCTTTCGAGCAAAATTTATTATTGATAAAAATAAATAATTAAATTACACACACGCACACACACATATAAATATATATGGAAAGAGAGAAAGAGAGAGAGAGAGAGAGAGAGAGCGAAGAGAGGAGAGCGAGAGAGAGGCAGCGTTTTATATAATATCACTTGTTTTTTTTACTTCCTCCCTAAGCACCGACAACTTTTCATTCTTCTATTGTGATAGCTTTTAACATTTCCCTGAATACATAGCGCACACAATGCCTCAGGGAAACTACATCTCATTATATATATATATATATATATATATATATATATATATATATATATATATATATATATATATATATATATATATATATATATATAATATGTACGCCGCTCCCCTTTAGGGGTCACCAAATTGGTCAAAGGGAAAATTATTCCCAACTCGCATTTTGGTTAAAATGCACTTTCGTATCATTGAATTCATTCAAGAAATATCGCTTATAAAAACAAATTAACCTCCTCTCTCTCTCTCTCTCTCTCTCACTCTCTCTCTCTCTCTCTCTCTCTCTCTATATATATATATATATATAATTATATATATCCACTTTTATATAAAGGTCACTTTACGTGTGTGTGTGTGTGCGTGCGCGTGTGTGTGTGAGTTCCTTCCTCATAGATTCCGAAATGGTTGAGCGTATCGTTTGTACATTTCACACAAAGCTAATTTATGTCTGGCAGTATTTTAAGATATGTTTTGTACAGAAATCATCCGATAAGTATCGGAATTCGCGAAAAGTCCGATCTTAAAAATAGTACTTTTCTCTTATAGATAAAAAAAGAATTTTTACAGGGGAATATTTTCCGTTACACTAGCAAAGGGAAATAAATCATTTCTTCTTAAAACAAAACAGATTTATTCTTATCTGGAGATATGTGTGAATGATCTCCTATTCAAGCCCGGGTGTACCTTACCATTTTATTTTTACTTTTTTTCTTATCAATTTTTTCTTATTAAATGAATTCAATTTACGATAAAATAAGAGGTACCATTTAAAATCGGGGCAAATCATTTCTTCGTTTGCATATTTTAAAACTAAACATTAGTCAGAAGTGACTTTTCGAGGGCATTCATCGTCAAGCCAAATTTCAGCTGACGTAATTTTGTAACAAACACGCACGGAATTTGATGAACGATATTATCATTATTATTTTTATTTTTTATGTTTTCGTGAATTAGTCCAGCAGGCGAATTATTCTTCGTAATATATTATAATCAATAGAAGATTGATTCTATAATAATGCATATGCAATCTGCATAAATTAAAATATCATGTTTAAGCATATTGTCCGACACAACAACGCCGGGCTTCCAGCTAGTATATATATATATATATATATATATATATATATATATATATATATATATATATATATATATATATATGATTGCAACGTCTTGTCAGACGAGTGCCACTCCCTCAGACACATAAAGTCCATGAGCTCAAATGCCTGAGGGAGTATCTATATAAAGATGATGTTACAGAGTCTTAGCTTTGTACGACAGCTAAGTCTCTCTCTCGCTTCAAAATGTTGAGATCCAGCAACAAGCAAGAGCAAGATAGCCAGGAACAAATTAAACTGCAGACCAGCTTAATCCGGGTACTGGTCTCCCGCTTTATGTTTTTTTTTTATATCAGAGATTTGCTTCTCCTAAAAAGGTTCCCTTCACCATGGCTTACGGGAGCCCTCTCCACTCCAACACACATATACACACACACATATACGCGGTGCTAGTTGGCCGTTGACCCAGAAAAAGGGTTCATTTGCCCTTTGGAAGGTCTTGTTTTTAATCCTTCAAGGAGACTAGCCGCCCTCCTCACCAAACAAGTCTGGTGGAGGAACCAGTTTAGTCGCCGATGACTCGACCATGAGGCAGGTAGTACTAGGTAACATGGCACCAATATCATATGGCATGACCTGAGAAAAATACTATGTATATAAACATAGGTGTGAACGGTGGAAACGTACGTACGACCATAAATGTGTGAAATGTGATTACGTATGTACAAACATAAATGTGTATTAAAGGTGATAACGTACATACAAAGATAAAAATATATGTGAAAAGTGATAGTATACGTTCAAACACAAATATACGTGAAACATGATAATGTACGTAAAAACATAAAATGTGCGTGAAAGGTGATAACGTACGTACGAACATATATGTATGTGAAGGTTCTCACCTTCAAGAAAAGAAATCGCTTGTTTTGTGAGGAGTGAACCTCATTTTGGGATACTACCTTCTCTATTTAGGATATTCAGCACCTTGGATTTTATGGATATATCTATGCATTTTGATGTTGAGCATTTTCGCAAGCAAGGATATCATCCAAAGCACGACTAAAATCAATTTTCTAATCCTTCCCGCATCTTTAGTAGAAAAATTATTTAAATGATCTGTGGCAAAAAAAAAGAAAAGAAAGAAAAACAAACAAACAAACAAAAACAGGTTTTCAGAACACTAAATATAATTAAAGATGTCTCCAGAGTACAACAAATCTAAGTGTCTCCCTCTCGTTTCTTTGTAGTTAAAAATATAAAAATAAATTCACACGTGATATTTTTGGACATGAAAAGTTTGCTAGAAATGACATCATGGCGGTTAAATTTGACGTCGTGACAAGTAAATTCACAGTTTTAAATTCATTCCGGACAATGCTGACCGGGAATATACTACCTTTGTGGGTTTTGCATTACAGTTTTCGACTTTTAGCTGGATATACTTACACAGATGCACACAGACAACTATGCTTTTCTATAATAAATTAGTTTCGATTCATTGATTCCAATTAGTGAATAGGAATTAAAATGCAAAGCGATCGCAAGCGGGCGAAACTAGCTAGTTATAAAATAAAATCATCTGAAATAAAAGGTTAAAAAATTAGGAAAGCTTTGACGTAGATAATAACGTTGTTTACAGGAAAGCAAGCACATAATCTACATTATAATAAGATTTTGTAGTGCGGTTTTGATATACGTTTCTTTTTCTTTTTCTTTTTTCCCCCACTTTTTATTCTGTCTGTCATTGTTATTTTTCTCCTTGTTTTAACCTTGTACGCACTTTATTTCCTTCTTCCTTTCCTTTGATACAGTTTTGTATAAATATATTATTGGCGTGCCCTGCGTTTGAGTGAGTAGCTGTTATCATTGTTGTAACTTGGTTCCGTGCATCGAGGAGAACGGTATCATGGGAACTCGGTTAATTTAGAGCCGCCATTACTGAAGGCGCCTTTAGGAGGAACAGAAAAGATGCTTGCAGCCGACAGCGCCACCTAACGAGCGTCAGGCGACTCATCGTCAAAAACAAAAAATAAAATAAAATGATATGAATAGAGAAAAGAAATAAAATAGAAATAAAATAGAAGGAAAAATACGAAACAACAGACGAAACTGCTTCTGAGTCATCGTTTTTCATTTTCTTCAGCTTGTTAAGTATGTCCTTGCATGTTTACAAAAGCCGTTGTCCCTCAGTCGGTCACTGTTTACTTCGAAATACTATTTCATTTACTCTGCTATGTTTATTTATTTTTTTTTACTAAGGGTTACCACTTATCAAGGCTCAAAAGTCACTCGAGGATAAGGATTAATGAGTTTCGTGTAGACGACACCATCATGATCGGTAACGATGGAACTTGGTTGGGTTTTATTATTTAAGAGGACGGCTCAACAAGAAATTCTTTACATTAAACTTGAATATTACCACGTTATAGTTAGCTGGGAACAGCCTCACAGTATTGTGTTTCACAGACGGACAGTTCAAGGAAAACACCTTGATCATGAAATTTGCATTTAGTTTTAGACAGTGGTAAATAATAAGAGACATTATTGACAATTATTGTAGATAGACGAACATTTATTGCGATTGTTTTGTAGGGGGAGGTATAGATTGAACCTCAGTCGAGCACCTGCCATCAAAATAACGATAGAGGAAATAGATTCACAACATCTCTTCTGTGATATAAAATAAAGTAAGGAGGCGAAATGACCTTCGCTCACTAGCTTTCGAAGACGGTTTTGTATCCTGTCAAAGCTGAAAAGGATGCTCCGAGCAGCTCGTTGCAAGATGTGGCAACAGTACTCAATATTAAGATATATTTGGCTAGTGTTTGCGTATATACGGCACAATCACGTTGACATACCGGTTCCCGTCAGATCACCGAAGTTAAGCAACGACGATCCTGGCAAGTATAAGAAGGGTGGCCATTTGGGAAGAAATTTCCACGTTGGTATCTGGAGGCACATTAATTCACTGGTAGAGATGCATCCCTAGTCTTAGTTAAGACATTCATCTAGGAGAAGGTAACTCTGATGACATCGGCAGCAGGTCGTTGAACGGCTATGGAGGAGGATGAATCTCTAGCAGATCAATGATTCTACTGCATTAAGAGTTACGTTATTCAACTGATGATCTAAGGATAACGGGTAGATGCAATCAGGCGATCAGATGCCACTGCGCTGAGAAAGGCAGTGGTAACCCACCCCATGTATTCTGCCAAGTTCAAAATCATGTGATATCTTCAGATGAATCGGACCAACAATGGACCGAAACCTATGGACAACACTAACCATGATTTCATCTTCGACATGAACATGCTAAGATACAAGATAGGTAGAGAATTACACTGGGAATTAGATAATTTCTGGACGGGTAGAAAATTTGACATTCTGTTTTCTTTCTTTGTTATCGACACGCCCATTTATTGTAGCCAATATGCGCGCGTTTATCAGAAAAGGGTACACGTGGCCACTAATTCACTTATTTCTTTGTTCTTTTAGACGGGAATCCGGTTTCATTTTTCTTTATGTTGGGAAGTAATCTGATTTTAATCTAGGTGTGTTTCACTTACATTTTGTTTTATACGAAATTATCCCAATTCCTGAATAATTTTCATTACGGACTAAACATTTGTATAAACAATATCGCTGCAGAAGTCTCTAGTTACTTTAACTGGCTGACCGAAACATGCTCATGAATGTGTAGCGACATGTTAATGCTTATATATATATATATATATATATATATATATATATATATATATATATATATATATATATATTAGCAAGCTTCCGTTGTCAACTGAACTGCGTATTACTATTTTATACTTCATTTTAATTTTCTATGAATACACATGTTCTTGCTTATACATAAAATAGTTTTTTTCTTTTTGCATTTAATGCAAGTCACCTCTTTATTAAACAGCGAGCAGCTTGTAAAACTACCAGGAAATATTTTTAAAAACGAAACTTAACAAACCTCACCGTTAGCCATTTGAGATCTGGTTTTAGGTATTTTCATCAACATTCCGCATTAAACAGGATGGATGAGTTGATATTATTGTTTCTCATTCCAGCATGGCCGATGGGAGAAAACTGGATATCCCCAGTAGACACAGTAATGCGTAGTATTTAAATTATATATATATATATATATATTCTACTTATGTTTAAAATATTTGTTCCCATATTGTATTTCATACTATACTAGGCCAACGTATGAGGCCATTATGATTTAGTAAATGCGCTTCTTATTTGAAATGTTTTACTCCTCCACTGTTCTCTGTTCATAATTTGTATTTACCACAGTCTGTCTACAATATATTGAAAACATTTCTAAAAAAAAAAAAAATAGCAGTAATGCAATCTATGATATTAAGACAATATTAAGGAGCAGCGGCTCAACTCTTTGAAAACATTTGATACGAATGAAACCTACTAGAGACACCGTGATCAACTCCTGTGTTTTTATCATCCAAAATAAATGCGAGAAAATATAAAAAAGTGATATATGCCGCTAACTAAAAGTTCAGTATAACCGTAAGCTATAAAATCTACAATTGTGAAGAAAAACACTCACTACCAAGTGGCCTTGTGCCTTGTTTGGGGTGAAACGACAATAAAACAATACTTATCCAAGTAAGGAGAGGTACAACTTTTCATGCCTTTGGTAACATTCATCTATTGTATATTTGCATTTTGTCCCTTTTTACTTTTGATCGAAATTGTTTAAGAAAGCCGAATATTGTAATAAATCTGTGTACCTATTTAGCATCAAATAATCTTGCATCTTACAATAGATTTTTTGCAATAAATTGAAGAAAAAGATTAGGGAATAATGAATCAAAGTACTAAATATATTTTCACCCTTATTTTGTTCTTTCTTTTCTATAATATTGAGAGATATGTGGGTTAACGAAAGGAAATAAACGGAGAGAGAGTATGAGGAAGAGAGAGAGACAGAGAGATGGGAGAGAGGATGGGTAGTAGAAGGGAGGGACGTTACAAATCAAACATGGCTGACGATGTACAAAAAGATAGAAAGATGTTGCAGTCCAGTTAAAAAAAATAAGGAAGAAACCGGGTGAAAGATAAGAACAAGAAAGAGGAAAAGAAAGAAAGGAAAGATAAACATGATAAAAAGAAAAAGAAAGAACGAGAATAAAAGGACAAGCAAAAATAAAAAGAGAGAAGAGGAAAAAAGAGAGAATAGAAGAAAAATAATAAAAACTATATATATATATATATATATATATATATATATATATATATATATATATATATATATATATATATATATATATATATATATATATACGAGGTACCTTAAATAAGTTTTCAGAAATTTTTGTATAGGTATTTATCATTGCCGTAGACTCTTGAAAATTCAGTATGTTATTGCTATACATCTTATGAGACGCTGACCAATTTATATGATTTCAGGTCCTAATGAATAGCTACAGCGAACATTGGAATACACCCTACTAAAGCCTGATTGTCACAGCTGGTCATTTAAAAATGTACTCTCGACTTGAGGGCACTTTAGAGGAACGATATGCGATAGAATTCTGTTTAAAACTTGAAAAAATGCCACAGAAACTTATGGAATGCTTCAGATTGGTTTTAGACCTTCATCAGTTTTCGAGTGGCATAAGAAGTTCAAGGAAGGCAAGGTGTTTGTGAGGGATGATGGGAGGCGAAGGAGTAAAACCACATAAGTTGATAGGGCAAATAAAGACCGTCGCGTGTCTATAGAGACAATAAGTGTGCCGTTTAATGCCAGGGTGGGAACTGCACACACACTTATTCGGGAGGAAATGAAAATGCGAACGATTTGCGCGTAGTTTGTCCTAAGGGTGCTAAGAAGACCAGAAAGAAAAACGTTGTCATGACAACTGAGAGATTATCAATTCAAATCCCGCAGTTCTTGATGCTCTGGTGACCTGCGATGAAAGCTTGATCTATTGCTATGCGTTCTAAGTAGAAGCATGCTGGCTCCTAGACCCAAGAAAACTTTACAGAGCAAATCAACCGAGAAACTTAGGATGATCTCTTTTTTTACAGCATCGGCATAATGTATGTGTACTGCGTTCCCACTGGACAGACAGTCAACAAGAAATGCTATGTTGAGGTTTTAAGCGAATTCAGGAAGAGATTCCGTAAGAAAAGTCCAGCATCATTGAAATCGAGCCAGTGGAATTTCCACCAAGACAATGCACCACTCAACAATTCCATCTTTGTCACAGACTATTTTACCAAGATGGGACCCCAGACAGTTCCTCACCCTCCCTATAGTCCAGATCCTGTTCCCTGTGACTTTTGATTACGCCCAAGCTAAAAAATAAACCTTCAGAGGCTGCTATGAGACAATTGAGATGAAAGAGGATGTGACGAGTCTTCCAAGAGTTGTTGGAACGGTACTACAAGTGCATTGCAGCTGGTGCCTACGAGCAGGGAGACCCGACGTTGTCCAGGATAAAAGGATGATCAACGAATATTTCACACTCCCATATTTTATTCTTATCAAAATTTATGAAAACGTCCATTTTTCAATCAAATCATTTGATTGCCTGTTGTTGGTGGTGCATCGAGAGGAAGCTTCACATAAATCCCTTTAGTGACTTAGTCTACAATACATTATAGTCTATATTGCACTGTAGAGACCATACTGTTGATTTTATGAAATTATTTTTTATATATAATGGCTTAAAGTTTAGAATGCAAAAGTTAAGTGTCATGCTTCAATTGTGTTGTACCTCCAGTACACTCCAGAACACTAGGACACTTTAATCAAAGTCTAATATGAACAGGTAAAATTATAGAGGAAGTAAAGGCGAATCAAATGAGATATAGGTTGTTTAAACAGTTTAGCTTAAATGTGCGGTTTTTGAAAAAAATGACAGGCGCGAACTGTCTTACTTTATATATATATATATATATATATATATATATATATATATATATATATATATATATATATATATAAAGTAAAGAAAAGGGAGAGTAGGATTTATTTATTACTTCACACGTCTTAAAAACCCAGCTCAGTTGTTTTCCCAATGATTTTATGGTCCTGAATCGAATATAAAAGTAGTCAAATGTTGTCTTTTGTCTAGCATTTTGGCATTCGGCCAGTGTTAGACACGTCTTCTTCTTCTTCTTCTCTTTTCCCGCCATGAATTGTTTACGCGGTTGTTAATCGTGATGAAAACAGTTTTCCCGCCTTTTAAATCGAGCGTTTACTCAACATCGCAAACCCCCGTCCGTTGAGCGCGCGTCGGGAACTACTTTTCCTTTGTCCGCGCCTGATTTTAAGAACAGTGCGCAAATTTGGCTGAAGTGATTAGCGTGAGTTTCCGCTACTAAAAATAAATAAATAAGAAAACCTAGAGTAAAATAGAAATAAAAAACAGGAGTGAATACAGCTGTAAGAAAGAGAAGGAGGAGAAATATGTTGCTGGCCGTAGGATGAAAAAGAGGGTGGGAAGGCACTCAAAACTGAACTGACGACCGCAATCGTTGGCCTTTCGTTTATGTGCTATGGACGAGGAGCTGCAGGGAGACTCCGTTTACTGCATTGTCGGTTTCCAGTTTATGAAGGTTTGACACGCCATTCGTTCAGCCATCACGAAAACCCAACGCACACCTTACACGCGTATCAATTGCGGGCGGCCATTGTTACCATTGGCAACCATGGATTTCTTCAATAATCTTTTACTTAAATCAAAGTCACACAGACACACAAGGACATAGTGGCAAAGGAACACACATAGGAACACATATACAAACGCACACGCAAAAATCCACGCACATGCAGACGGAGACACGCATACACACACTACCTCTTAATATACGTTTATAAGCAGACTGCTCAGCGTTGCTTGGTTGTGAAATAATAATAACGTATTTTAATCCATGCAGATTTCATATTTGTTATTACAGAACCAATTTTCTAATGATTATCATCCAATATGTAATTGATTTCAAATGTTATAAAAAAAAATGACTTTGGTGCCATCCACTAAAATCGAAATCCAAACGTTTGGCGCTCCAGCTTCAGTCATATTTTATCGCTCCAGTGTCGCTACAGTCTGAGTTCCCTACAGATGAATACAAACGGTTAAAAATTAAGCGAATTGAAGCTATCGATGTTTATTTTTGCACATGCGCAAAAGTGACAGCATGAGTAACACCTTTATTTGACTTATTCTCGCTAAGGTCAACAGTTTTTTTTATTAATTTTTTTTTAATTTAAAATTTTTTTTTTGCAATTTTGATCCTTGAACCTGTATTTTTACAGACTAAAAACAAAATCAGAATTTCTGTTCTGCAGGTCCAAATTTTCTATATATCGTTTCATGTTAAGAAACCAAACATTCAAAGAAGAGTTTGGTAGAGATTTCTCGCACACACACAGACATAGTAAATTTTAGCAAACGCATATATATATATATATATATAATGAAATGTAGTTCTCAATACATAAGTAGAGCTAGGTAGTAAGTTATGAAAGTATATATGCCATTTAAACTACACAGAATATTCCGCGTTTCATCCTTGTGAGAATTCGTTAGGCTTATGCGAATGGTTGTGGTTATAGCGCGGTTTTGTGTAATCACATGGTATTGATTTTACTAGTTAGCCTATCAGCTTGTTGTTAGTAAGAAGAACAAACAACTAAGAAGCTGATTGGCTAAATAGCAAATTCAACACCGTATGTTTATATAAAAATGCGCGATAACTAAAACTTTTCGTATAAGTTTAACGAATTCTCACGAGGATGAAACGCGGAATATTCTGTGTAGCTTTATTGCCATATATATTTTCATAACTTAATATATATATATATATATGAGCGTTTCTTAGAATTTTTAATCTTAAATGCT
Source organism: Euprymna scolopes (assembly GCF_053919585.1). Lineage (NCBI taxonomy): Eukaryota > Metazoa > Mollusca > Cephalopoda > Sepiida > Sepiolidae > Euprymna > Euprymna scolopes. The sequence continues at coordinate 43,235,528 of NC_136492.1, forward strand.
ACACAATTATGCATGATGTAGAAAATATGCATAAATAAAACTAGGCATGATTGTTAAATGGAACTAATCATCCAATAAGAAACCATAAAAATAAATAATTAATTAATTAAATTCGTTTTTCAAAGGGATATGTAAATTAGTTAACGTTCATGTAGTTGTGTGCACATCTATGACTGAATATATTAAGAAGTTCGTTTTAAAAAATAATAAATAATAAAAAAGTAGGCTTTTAATATCAGTGTCAGAGCAAGAAAAAACACCTTTGTAGGTGTATAAACGATAGATAAATTATTCAATTAAATGAGGCTGCGGCTTTAAAGCAAATTTTTGCGAAACCAGTGATACGGACGACTATGTGCAGTAGCCAAATGTATCAGGGCTCCTGTGTTGGGAGTGTTTTCATTCAAAATTTCGGGTCTGCTATATAGGAAGAAAGACTTACAAAACAAGTGACATAGTTAGTAAAGAGAACTAGCAATGATTGAATTATATCGAGATTTTGTTTACCTTAAAAAAAAAAAACAATGATAAGAAAGGGAGTTTAAAAAAAAGGTGGTATTTTTGGTGACTTTGTTTTCAAACTTAATTCTGGTAATAGTTTTTATTATCCCATATGTGTTTCGGCAGGTTGAGTTAGGGTTAGGGTTGGATTAGGGTTATGATTGGGTTAGGGTTAGGGTTAGGGTTGGGTTAGGCTTACTACGAATATGGTGTTTCATAATAGGCCAATATGTGCGAGATGGTAAGACATGTTGGAAAAATGAGTGGATCAGCTTAAAGCATGACACTAAGTAAGACTTATTGAAGTAGATGATGTTTAGGGCTATAACAACAGCATATTCTTTTCATTGTTTTTACTCTCAAATGTGTATCTGTTGATATCTTATATGCTTTTATACAGAGTGATGTTGTTCTCGGTTGATTAACTGTGCCTTACTATGTGGATATATACTGGATATATACTGGATATATATATATATATATATATATATATATATATATATATATATATATATATATATATATATATTATCGCAATATTAGAAAACCACCACCAGCCATCTTGAAGTAGATTAAAAGTTGGTCTGTCATAATAGTATATAATAATCAATGCTTGCTAGGAACAGAGTTGCTATATATATGCTGCGAATATCATGATAGCAGATAGGAGAATGCTGCATTAGATGGTACATACACTCTGGTAATGATAGCTGGCAGAAGATTGTTGGTGTAGATGTAAATAGCTTCCGTGTCCGTGAGGGAGTCACCATTTCCTGCAGGAGTGAGTGTAAGGAATAATCCCGATGACCACTGAGTTTTAAAACGCACCTGTTTTATACGAATTGATTAGCTAATGCTGCTAATGCAGTCGGCGAATGTAGGTGGTGCGAAACAAGACGAAGTCGTGTATATCTAGGCATCTATTAAAAACTAAGCATCATTATAAGCTTCCGCCTGGTTTTTTATTTTCTCCAGATATGTTTGAAAAGGAACACATTCTTCTGTCTACCAAAAATATCCCTTTTCCTACTCAACAAGAATATCTCTACAAATTTGTTCTAGCTTTGAACATTTTCCTAAAAAAATATAAGGGGGGTAAGGCTTATCACCATGATTTAAACTTAAATCGCCTATTTTGTCTGTAGACCAACCTCACCCAGAAATCTTAACAAATGAACTCCCTATCAACTCTCAATTAGAACAAAAGAAAATTGAAATATTTTCTGCCAAATTTTACGGGTGAAAAACCACTGCCCACCCCGATACAACCCTTACCTTGAGGAGTTCGAGAATTCCATGTTAAATTTAGTCCAAAAAATTCGATTAAAGAAACCAAAACACCATTATAACTCGAAAAATAAATAATTTTGCCGAGAAAGTTCAAAAGAATAAACATATATTCGTCCCTCACTGAAATAATTTCTCTGGGTACCCCTCAAGGACCATAAGCCTAATGTTTATGACAACCCCTTCATCAGATTGATCTGCCCATCCAACTCTGACTTAAGTGCTGTAAACAAAAACATCTTAGATAGAATCATCCCTTCCATTAAAGAAAAGTTAGTTTCCCTTTTGGGCTAAATTCAGATTTCGTAATGAATTGATTCGTCTCCCTTAAAAATGAACACCTCCTTAACTGCATAACCTTTGACATCAACAATTATTATCAATCAATTTCTCCGATCATTTTAAATAAAGCTTTTTGACTTTACTCATTTAGAAATTAAATTAATTCTCCTAGCCAGAAAGTCCCTTATACAATTTAACAATAAGTTTTGGACTAGAAAAGACACCCCTAATAATTTTGACATCCTAATGGGTTTTCTGACTCTGCACAAGTTACGGATTTAGTGGGACTCTTCTTACTGAAAGAACTTATATACCATTTTAAACATATACAAGGGGGCCTTTATAGGGACGATGCCCTTTTCACTAGAACAGCCAGGCTAAAAGAGAACAATAAAACAATTAAAAAATTACATAACTTTTTAACAACTATAATTATCGAACCAAAAAAATAAACTTTAAATTTTCTAGACATTACACTTAATCATAACACCGAGACTAATAACCCCTATCATAAACCCAACCTTACGCTTTTATACGTCCATAAATCTTCTAACCACCCCAACTCAATTATAAAATCTATAGTACCATCTGTCTCTTGAAGAATTTCTACTTTTTCTCCCGATAAAAACCTTTAATCAAAATGATACTTTCTTCAATAATGCCTTAAGGAATTCATGATACAAGGAAAAAATCATACACAATACTCGCAAGAAACCAATAGCAATGAACCACTCTACATATATAATACAAACCAACATAATAATCGTAATACCTCTAACCCACCCAGTCGCATCAAGAGAAAGAAAAATATTTGGTTTGCTCTTCCATTTAGCGTAAATGTCAAAACCAATATACCCAAGGAATTTTTCAACATTGTACAAAACTCTTTCAAATACCCACACAGATATAGTTCTATTTTCAATAACAACTCAATAAGAATTTCTTATTCAACTATGCCTAATTTATCACAAAGAATCTTAACATCTAATAGCAAAAAAATTAAATCAGCCCAAAAGATCGCTTTCGCAATTAAACCCAAAACTAACTGCAATTGCAATAACAAACATCCTTGCCCAATCAATAATGATTGCATCCATAAAGATGTTATATATGCATGCACATTTACAGTGCTCTCACGCAATCCTACCATAACAGATACTACTATTTTGTCGTCAAGTAATCCCTCTTCCCACCCTCCATCTGATATAGTTACTAATCCAATAAACCATTCAAGCAGCCCCTCTATTTACAATCATACAACTAGCAACAATAATAATAATAATAATAATAATAATAATAATAATAATAATAATAATGATAATAATGATAATAATAATAATAATAATAATATTTCTCCTAAAAGCCATCCTAACACTAACAACACTCATTATGCCCTCCATAATAGTCTTCCTACAATCATTGTGCCGCCCTTTGTTCATCGCAATGAACAAAATTCAAACTATTTCCGCAGTACAAATCAGCAAATTAATATTAATTTCAGACTTCGAGCTGTTAATAAAGTGCATACATATATCGGCGCTATTTTAACATTAATTAAGAAACCACACTTCTTCTTTTAACAACCAAAATTCTAATAATAACCAAAGAATTTCTCTAACCATTTTAATTAAAAAAATAATTCTAACAATACCCTCTTCTCAATCAAATGCACTACCCTAAAAAAGGTTAAATCATGTCGCCACTGCACAACCGAAGCTATAACTATAATTACTTCCCCTCAAAGTAGTAATATAATAAATTCTAAAAACGAACTGATCTCCTACTGCAAACATAAGTCCAAATTTAATGATGGTAAATTTTAAATTACATAGCTAATAAATTAACCTTTCAGATATATATATATATTTTCTATAATATTTTCGTTTTTCTACATACTTTCTTAGCATTTATAACTTTGTAATTTTCATTGCAATTCTTTGTTTCTTCTCTGTTTGGCCGGTTTTACATCTGCAATCTCCGTTTTAGTGTTTAAATATTGCTATTAATCAAATATATCAATCTACCTACACATTTATAGTCTGCATGTATGTTTACTTATATTTTACTATGTGCATTTACTTACATACTTACTTGCCTTATTCCGGAATTTGCAGATATCGGCCATCCTCTCAGCTTAATTTTTTAAAATTCTTTATTTATTCATTTACTCATATATTTATATGTGTGTGTTTATGTGGGGTTGTTTGTTGTATATATATATATATATATATATATATATATATATATATATATATATATATGTGTGTGTGTGTGTGTAATTGTATGCATTCATATATATGTATGTATGTATGTATGCATATGCATTCATTTCATTTGCTTCCTTTAATAACTCCTGCTGATAATTTAATTCCTCAGTAATAACTTGTACATTTTAGTTGACCCCTTTTTTGCTTTAAATTTGGAGCCTTTTCAACGTCACCTTGTCTGGGTCATTTTGACATTGGCTTTTCTATTCTAAAATTAACTCAATCACCATTCAATTTTTTCTTCTTCACTCATTTTTCTTAAATTAACCCAGCCTTGACAGCCGTGTTCTAATTTTCTTCCATTTCTTTTTTCCACGCACATCTTATCTTTCTTTTAATACTATTATTTGAACTCATTCCTTTTCCTTGTACCCATTTGTGAATTATTTCACGGATTTCTGCCTTTTGGATTACTTTGGACCATCATTCCAATTACACGATTCCCTTGGATTTTACGTGTTGAAATGGAAATTTAACAAACTTTTGCATTCTAGATTTTTGGATTTTACCATTATTGGATATTTTACCCTTCACCAGACTGTCTATTCACGTGGAATCACCTTTTTCATCATCCTATTCCCTCTGCTATTATTTGTTACCAAGTAAGATCTATGACTTACTTGTAGTTTCATCAAATACTTTTGCAAGCAAAATCCGATCCCGCATTTTGCTAAATCCTACCCTCTGATGAGAAGGAAAGTATTTCTTCGAAAATCCGCGGATTAAAGACTATCCACTTATTTTGCCCTTCCTTTTTAAAATTAAATATGTTTTAAACTCTTTCTCAAAGTGTTTTTAACATGTTTTATTAACTAGTTGTTCTTATTATAAGCTCCATTTCCTATTTGGTTTTATCGAGCTTTTACATTTTATATTCAATTGTAAGTTACATTATTCTGGAGGTTTGAGGTTCAATCCTGTAGGGGCGATACCCAAAATATTATTACGAATCACTTAGGCTCTGACCAAGTCACGAATGCCAGAACAAAAGCATTCTATTCCGTAGATTAAATAAAGGGTTTTGTTCGAAATTATGTGCAGATACACGTGAGGATGGTCGGGGTTACATCGAACGAAACGTTGTAAAAATAACACTGAAGGTGAGAACAGTAATCCGGAGAATCCGAATAATCAATTTTCATCTAAAATATTCACAAACTTGATCATATGCATTGGAAACACTAGCAGAATCTACAGACTCAATCGATTGAATACAAAGTCAAGATCTTCCAATCTTTCATGTGATAGCTCCTGTATGATAATGAGCAACTTTCCTTGCTCACATTGATGCAGGTGATAATGGACCTCTTCTGTTGAGCACGCATGGACTACTTCTAAACTCACTAATAGAATTCACCAGTATACCCGTGTATCAAACCCAATATTCACGTCAAAACACACCAGGTTAATTTTAGTTGACGCCTTTGCCTATCTTGGTTATACTCTCCCCGAGATAGATCTCTCTATTCTGAAATATTCTGAGGTCAACACGGCCAGCAAAGTCTTCGGTTGCTTGAAAATTGCGCAGGCAACACTTATATTGTACAATTTGTGTGTTGTGTAACACATTGACCACGTATTATCGACACATTAAGGCATTCGAATAGTTCCATGAAATATAATTTGGAAGGATCTTAAATAGTTAATTGGTAATCGCTCACACAAGTTACTCCTGTTTCAGTAAGCTGGCGTGACAAGAATAGAAGCGCCTGTAATACGTAGTTCGATGCTTTATGCTGGGCACCTAATTAAAATAGAATCAGGAGAGGCACCGGAAACAACTTTTATCTGGGAGGCTGCAGTATCGCAAACGGCCAAGGCAGAAATCAACATGATGTTTCGAGGATGTCGCTAAAAGCAATAAAAAACTTGTTTGAAATGACTATTTTTCCTGGTCTTTCACAGTTCAAATGAGATTTCCAGTGTTAAACGCGTGTATAGAATGGACGTATATTAATCTCGACGAACCCAAGTATCTCTATAAGAGGCGTTAGTCGGTCTGAAGGAGATATTAAAATAGCAATTTTCGTATTTGATAAGCTTAAGTATGAAAGGTAATATTATTTAAGCGTTAAACGCACAGATTGAATGGGTGCATCTTGGGACCATACGATTTTGTTGAGATTTCTTTTTCTTTTTTTTTTCTTTTTAAATCCCAGCCAATATCGGCTAACCTTCCAAGGAATTCCAATAAATGCTAATATTTCTTTGGGGATTTATCATGTCTTAATGTCCCTAAATTCTTCAATGGAATAAAATCTTATCTGCATTAAGGGAATAGTTTTTCGCATTTCGGACGTGACTTCCTTTCTTAAGATTTCCAAAATGATGCTTAAAAAGAAAAACTAAGAATTGCAGGTATCAGATACATTTGTTTGAAAATGGAATAATTCGAGACAAATTCCTTAAACATTCGACTTTTGTATTCCACGGACGAACTTTACCACATACCACTACCCTCTCCTGTCCCTCCAGGACATGACGTCCCTACACAAGATCAATAAAAACGCATCGGCTAGTCGTAAGCATGCGAGAATTGTTTTAAAGATTAACTTGATATGCATATCTGTTTGCGGAGGTGAAGGGTAATAGGCTCTTGCACGAGGATGTGTAATGGCTAGCCAAAAGGGAAGACTTCATGA
>NC_136492.1:43247506-43335006 GCF_053919585.1 Euprymna scolopes
TCAGGAAGATTAGATCATACGGTATCACTGGTAGAATACTTAACATAATTAAATCCTTCTTAGATAAGAGAAAAATCCAGGTTGTCCTCGACGGTCGTACATCTAAACAATATGATATAAATGCGGGAGTGCCCCAGGGATCTATCCTTGGACCTCTACTGTTCCTGATATTCATAAATGACCTCCCCGACAAAATTGCCTCTGAGATGGGTATATATGCTGATGACACCACGCTCTATAGCAGGCACGACAGGAAAACAAATGAACATATATCTAAAGTAATGGCAGAAACTAGAGGATGACCTCCAATCAGTAGTGGAATGGGGACAAAAATGGATGGTCACGTTCAATGCCGCCAAGACTAAACTGGTTTCATTCAATAATTACAAGAAACCTTCTCTACCACCTATAGCAATGGCCAACGACTCTTTATCTGAGAGTCCGTCTTTCAAGCTCCTTGGCCTAACGTTCACAGGAAACATGAGTTGGAACAATTACATCGAGAGCATTGCCAGGGCCGCTCCAAGGAAGGTGGGCTCTCTCTACCGTGCTAGAAAACTAATAACACCCGAAAGTATCCTGTACCTCTATAAGGCAACCATTCGCCCATGTATGGAGTATTGCTGTCATATTTGGGCTGGTGCATCGGCTGGTGCATCGGCTACTAGTCTCTCGCTCCTTGACAGGGTTCAAAAGAGAGTCGCAAATCTGATAGGCCCTAAACTGGCATCTAAGCTTCAGCCTCTGTCCCATCGACGAAACGTTGCATCCCTCTGCCTGTTCTACAAGTATTTTAATGGTGAATGCTCTGATGAACTGCAAGCACTTGTGCCCCCACGACAGGAACACCCTCGACAGACCCGACAAGCTGCAAAATCCCACCCCCACACTGTAGAGATCCCTAGATCTTTCTTCCCCAGAACCGCTAGACTTTGGAATTCCATTCCAGGTCACTGCTTCCCCAACTGTACTGACATGCAAAAGTTCAAGTGCAACGTCACCCAACATCTTGCTACCCAAATCCCTACATAGTACCCCAGTAGTTGTTTCCCCTGATAGTAGCCCCCTACACCAAAGTGGCAATGTGCCTTGTTTGGGGTGAAAATGTAATAAATAAATAAATTCTAATGTACATCTATATCAAAAACACTTGTAAACGTTTTTTTTTTTTTTTAATTTTTAAATTTTTTATTTCCATACTTTGTGGACTCCACAATTTTAATGAACCATCGTTCTGCCAGATCAAACATACCCATTCCTGTGTCTCGATGCATCTTATATCATTATATGTAATCAGTTTTTTAAAATAGTCACCCATATAGGAGCCTATTCGTGACCAGACACACACACACACACACACACACGCACACACACACGCACACACACACACACACGCACCCACACATTCAGCTTTATATATATATATATATATATATATATATATATATATATATATATATACTCTAGGATTCGTCAGGCTTATGCGCGAATTCTGTGGTTGTTTCTCGTTTTTACATGGTCCTCTTCTGTTGAGGATTTTAGTTAGCCAATCAGCTTTTTAGTATCCACCGCGCCCCTTCCTATCAGCCAATGGGCATGCATTTTATCGAACAAAGAATCTGTTTTAGAACTAGGTTAGTGGTTTAAGGCAGACGTTTTCCTCCTGATTGTCTAACTAAATCCTCAACAGAAGAGGATCATATAAAAACGAGAAACAACCACAGAATTCGCGCATAAGCCTGACGAATCCTAGAGTGGATGAAACGCCGAATATTCAGTGTAGCTTAATCGCCATATATATTTTATAAATTACTAACTAGCTCTACCTACGTATTGAGCACTTTTGAATATATACTTAAAGTTTACGCATAAATCTATACTTTTGTATATTAATTTTATGTGAGTAAATGAAGTAGTTATATATATATATATATATATATATATATATATATATATATATATATATAAAACCTCAGCAACTTTTTTGGATTTTGCTTTTGGATTTTACCGTTATTGGATATTTTACCCTTCACCAGACTATTCATTCACGTGAAATCACTTTTTTATTCACTATATTTCCTCGCCTTCAAAATTTGTTACCAAGTAAGATCTATGACTTACTTGTAGTTTCATCAAATACTTTTGCAAGCAAAATCCAATCCCGCATTTTGCTAAATTGATTAAAAGGAAAGTATTACTTCGAAACTCTGCGGATTAAGGACTATCCACTTATTTGGTGCTTCCTTTTTAAAATTAAATTTTTTTAAACTCTTTTTCAAAGTGTTTTTTAACATGTTTTATTAACTACTTGTTCCTATATATATATATATATATATATATATATATATATATATATATATATATATATATATATATATATATATATACTATTTTTAGGCATGTGTTTTGAGGGAGGTGGAGTTTGATCAACACTGCTGGAAGCCATGATTTAATCTACTGTTTTGTTTTTAAATTCCTGAAACACTGTTTCGTGGTAAACTGATGATTCCTTAAAAAACATCGGTACTATTGTTTGTGCATGAAAATAATACTATTCAGCGATACTGAAGATTTATTGAATTGCTGAGAAAATAAAAATATTAAACGATAAAAAACATATAATCAAATATAAAAATCATAAAAAAGTAACTCTATAGAACTAGAAGAAATACAGAGTAACCAGGATATAATAGACTCCTCCTCCTCCGGTCCCTCTACCTCTTTTATATCTGGGTTATACTTATATCCCTCCTTACTGGATTACCACCTTGTCGCGCTGAAGGAGCTAGAATGTTTCAATGATCCCTAAAGCTATGCTAGCGGGAGGAATAGCTCCTAGCAGGGCCATCCTTGCCAAAAAGATTGGCGGATAGAAACCAGACAAAGAATGATCCCTGGTCATCCATGTTGGGGGTTGAGGATAAGGCTAACGACCTTTTCTCGTAATACAATTATGTTACAGAAACGGTAACACAGATAACCCCTAATTCAGTGTATGATGGACCTTTTTAGTCAAGTGAAACTTGTATGAATGCTGGTGGCCAAAGCCGAGAGGACAGCTTCTTTGAAAAGTAAAAACTGTGGAAAAGGAAAGAAAAGGTATGCAAAATTCAAATGTTGTAGGGAATTAAGTCTGTAATTTTAGAAAAAGAAATTGACTATATATGATGAAGGCGTTACAGAGTCGAAAATGTTGATAAATAAAAATATGCGTTGTACTAACTTTCTAAAATACAGATTTTAATTTAATTTTATATAGTAGATAGATATCCCGAAAGCTATTTAAATTCATATAGTTACATAGCTGGGCTGGCTCAGAATAGTTGGAGGTTGAGGGGATTTGTTGCTGCCCAACACACCCCTGGTTATAATGGTTGATGATGACACTTATGTCCGGAGTTCTTATACCCGTGTTACACGGTACATTAACACAAGTTTTAATTTAGGACCAGATAAAATCTTTTTTATATACGTTTTTCTTATATTCAGCGCTCTTATATCCGGGTTACACTGTAGTTATAATTGAATAGATAAAATATATTGGACATTAATTAAATGTTATACTGCAAGTTCAAACTAAAACCAAACAAATAAAACAAGCTATGTACATTCATTTTTTTTTGCGCACCTTATCCTCATAGTTGATATTAGTTATGGTTATTTTATCGTGCTTTAACCCATTTCACGTACCTAGTTACGCCATATTTTAAATAAGCAATTTTAATTGAAAAGATATGTCCTCTTTAAAAGCTTTTTTATTTCAATAGTCATAATTATAACCGAAATGTGATGCTCTCTGTGTTCGATTATGCACTAGTATTATTTGTAAATGCAAGGACCTGTAATGCTATCATCAGTTATGGTTAAAATAGCAACTTGTGTTCAATTAATAGTATTTAACGAACCGTTTATAGTGAGCATCGGACAAATAAGATTCAAATATGAATATACAGTAGAACCCCTGGATACGGTGACCCTAGGATATGTTATTTCAGGTCATAATGTCGAATGCGTTTTCTGGCCCCTGGTTCCAGTATTTGCTCAGTAGGTGCTGCCTAAGCCATTGTAGAACACTAATCCCATTATCCTTAAACAATTTTATTGTTGTTTTAGCCTTGGGCTTGAGATCATTGTCTTGCTGGAAGATAAAAATCACGGCCCATTCTAAATCTGCGATACTCTTGAGCAGATGTTGACAAAATCTTTGTGTATTTTGCTGCATACCTTTTTCCTTCTATGTTTAGACTTCCTGCAATTCCATTTGCAAAAAAAAACAGCCTCTAATCATCACACGTCCACCTTCAAATTTTACAGTTGCAACGGTATTAGATGGTTTAAATTATGTGCCATTTTTTCTCCCTAAACGGGTGCGCACGTTTTCTCTTTTCAAAAAAAATCAATTTTAGTTTCATCTGACCAAATAACTTTCGTTTAGAAGTAATCCGATTCACATTGATATTTATAAACAAATTTCAAACGATCTTTCACATGTTTAGGGCTCAATGGAGTCTTTTTCATTGATTTAGAATGCGGGCCTGTATGATTCAATGATCTCTTGATTGTATCCTTGCTTACTTCAATGCCTGCTTTCTGCAAACCCTCCTGAATTTCTGAACGAGCCAGAAATAGTTCTTTATTCACGTTACTAGCAATGTAACGAGCAGTAACATCATTAAATTTACGTGGTCGATCATTTCTTGAGTAATTTTTAGTAATGCCACCCATTGTTTTCCAATTTCTCACAACAGTCTCAACTGTACTCATCACCCAAAAAAGCGATTTTCCTGTACCCCTTTCCATCTTTATGCCTTGCTATGATTTCCTGGTGCATATCATTGCCCAATTTCTTTGTTTTAACCATAAAAAAAAACAGTAATGAAAGTGGCAACATGTGCAGTGTCTGAAAGCTGTTATCAACTGAAGTATAATGAGTCCAAACCGTAAGGTGTCTTCTGGTTGGGCGAAATATTGTAGCAAGATTAAATGACTTCTTAAGAATGAAATTTGGTAGTGCTAAATACTTTTGCATATTTGCTTTTTTGCTAATAAATATTTGTCAACTTAGTATATTTTTATTTCCGTTTTATTTTGAAATAGATAATATCTGTTAAAGATTGAGTGTAAATTTCATTCAAACTTACTTGATATTTCTTGAGAAATACGAAAAAAACTAATGTATCAAATACTTTTGCCACCCACCATATATATATATATATATATATATATATATATATATATATATATATATATATATATATATATATATATTATGAAATATATTTATATATATATATATATATATATATATATATATATATATATATATATATATATATATATATATACTAGCAATGCAGCCCGGCGTTGCCTGGGTATTTGGATATGTGTGTTGAGCAAAAAAAAAAAAAAAAAAAAAAGTGATAGCAGGAAGGCAGGCTCGAATTCGTACCCCCAAACCGAAGTGACGTATGTTTTAATTAAGGCTAGACAATAGAAACGATGACTTTCAAAAATATCGGGGAAAAAAAGCGACCACCCCTGTTGAAAAGTTCCCAGTTGAAGGTGAAGATATTAATGTTTTTAGCCAATTTTTAGATATTTGTCGCCTGAAAAAAGGCCGAACTTTAAAACGTTACTGATCTTGTAAAAATCCGTCGCCTCTGTCGAAAGTTTTAGGCAGACATACAAACATCATTTATATATTGGTAACTAAAAATCTTCGCCCCAAACCGATTAAAAAATGTGCCCTATATCTGAATACCCTTTATGTAAAATTTCAAATGTTTAGACCAGAAATTGTCTGAGTAATTTGGTATTGATCCCAAAAGTCCAATTTTTTTAACTTTGACCTCTATTATAACCCCTTTACATTTATTGTTTCGGACTCAAATCAAGTTATTAAGTTAGATCCCTGTCCAAGGAACCTGTATCGAAAATTTCAACTGTTTATGCCCAAAATTGGCGGAGTAGGAGTTTGGTAAAGTTCTCAAAGGTAAAGTCGTTGAACTTTGACCTCTTAACAGCCAAATTTCTGGCCGGAAATGGATTATAAAGACTTTCCAAAATCTCAGTACCCTGTATATTAAATTTCGAGTTGTATACTTGAAATTGACAGAGTTATTTCGTAGGGAAATGTACACACAGACACACATACAGACATATATATAAATAAATATATATATATATATATATATAAATAAATAAATAAATATAACACACACGGAAATTACATAATTGTCGATGCAATAATTTATTTCAACCTTATGGTATTTTCAAGCATCTAAACTAGACAATTACATTTTTGATACTGAAATAAATAAAGAAAAAGAATCAGGCCCCGACCGTCAAAAACCAGAGGGGGTGGTAGTAGCAATCCACTTAATACATTTTATAGAGAGGGTGGGAATTAAGTTAGTAGGGGAGGGATTTTTTTAAAAAACAACAAGAACATTATGACACTTAACGAACTGTCCGGTAACCCGACGTAACAACAGACACACACACACACACACACACACACACACACACACACACACACACACACACACACACACACACACACACACACACACACATACACACACACATACACACACCCACACAACGCACACACACACACACCTAAATATGCACGTTCTTACCCGTAAATGACTTGACACGCGTTTACTAACCTAGAAAGAAGAGGGAATAAACTGACAATCGGCTGCGCGTAAGGGAAAGAGAAGAAGAAAGAAAAAAGAAGAAAGAGAGTGACTATCCGCTGCCTGTCATATGGTTTAATTTAGTCTAGACTCTCTTAGAAAGAGAAGGGAAAAGATAGAAAATGAAGATTATACGCGCGCCATGGAGTTAATTTAGTCATGGAAAATAAGTCTATTAAAAGATATATAAAAAAATTATATACAAAGTTTTAAAACTGTCTGTATGTTTTCATGTTAAAATTATTTTGAAATAAATATTATCTTATAATACGTTTAAATTTTCTATATTGTATTTGTAATATGTTACTATGAATTCAAAAAATTGATTCTTATGTAGTTAATATTTTATGTATTTTATGTAATTAATTTTATTGGTGATTATAGCGGTCGTTGTTATTTTGCTCACTAATATTTCACTTCCTAATTGATTAAGATGCAGAAAATTGTATTATTAGTCGCCCCCAATTCCATAGAACGTATTTAGTTTCGGTTAATATATACTTTTATTCATTCCGTACACAAAAGTACTTTCATGCACGCATAAAGAAATAAATAAATAAAATAGTTATTATTTTAAAGTTTTGTGTTAATTTATATTAAATCTAATAATGTCTAGTGGTAGTATTTGATCTTTTTTACTTATATCAGTTTAATAACTAATGTATTATCTGCAGAAAATTTTTTTTTCTTAATGCTATCTAATTTATTTATAAGTAATTTGGATACGTACACCCAACTTAAATTTCGGACAACAAATACCATCAAGTCGTTATAACCGAGTTTATACGGGACGGCACTATAATTGCCAGTGGGGTGGGGTGGGAGGGTTTATCGTAAACAATCTAGTGGTATTAAATTCGGTCTCTATACCGTTATAGAATTATCTGTTCGTCGGATCTGGAGTTATTGGTTATTTTAAATTTACATTTATGTCTGCATCTGGCCATCAGTTCATCTCGTTTATTTAAGAGATTATTGTGTTCGTACTTCAGGATTCTTATTTTTTCCTCGAGGCATAAACTGGCATCTCTGCCTAAAGCCGTTTGGAACATCCGAATAACATAGGAATATATATATATATATACATAGGAATATATATATACATAAGAATATATATATATATATATATATATATATATATATATATATATATATATATATATAGTAATTTATAAAAATATCGTGTAGGCATCTAGACGACCCATGTAGATTATGCCTTAATGAAAAATTTGCTATCCTGTACTTTAAAGAACTCCAACATTTATTAAACTGTAGAAGAGAAATAGCAAATAACTGTGTTCACAAAATTAAATTTACTCTAGGATAGCGATACAAAATAGTTTTAAAACTAACAAAAACAATAGAAAATAAACAAATAAATAAATTAAATAAACATGAATATACATAAACAATCACACATATATGTATGCATATATATATATGTATATATATGTGCATATATGTATGTACACACATGTATATATTTATATATAAACTAACAAAAAACAAAAACAACACTAACCTAGTTTTAAAACAGATCCTTTGTCCGATAAAATGCATGCCCATTGGCTGATAGGAAGGGGCGCGATGGATACTAGAAAACTGATTGACCAACTAAATCCTCAATAGAAAAGGACCATATAAAAACGATAAACAACCACAGAATTCGCGCATAAGCCTGAGTGGATGAAACGCTGAATATTCAGTGTAGCTTAATCGCCATATATATTTTATAAATTACTAACTAGCTCTACCTACGTATTGAGCACTTTTGAAGTAAATACTTAAAGTTTACGCATAAAAATATACTTTCGTATATTAATTTTATGTGAGTAAATGAAGTAGTTATATATATATACATATATATATATATATATATATATATATATAGTTCCTACCGTTTCGATAAATAGATAAGAATGAATGAATTTGCGCATGCATAAAAGTAATAGAAATCTATGTGCAAATTAAAATGTACACTTTGCATTTCAATTTGCTGACATATTTCTGTACGCGTTATTCATCTAAACAACTCGTTATAAGCCATATTTTATATGGACACAAGAGCATATTTATCTCCCTTGGGAAGATAATTAGCTTCAACGTTAGAAGGTGTGTATATCACATAGTAGGTGTCCTGAAGAAGTCATTTAATCGTTACATGTATAGGAGATTCTCTTTTTGTTTTCACGTTACCGCTGAACAGATATGTGTCCACGGGCTATCATCTTTCGCAGCCATGTGTTAGCGAGTAAGCTTTCCTACCTGATTTTGTGCCCTATCTGTTACATCTAGTATTTTATAATTATTTGCATCTAAATAGATTCTGGGATATCTATCTAATATATAAAATTTAATTAAAATCTTTAATTTTAGAAAGTTAGTACAATGCATATTTTTATTTGTTTATAATCAACAAATTTTCGGTTATGTAATCGTAAGTAGTCACTTTATTTTATTTTTTTCTAAAATTACGGACTTCATTCCCTACAACACTTGGCCTTTCAAAATGTCCCGTTTATTTGAAATTACCTTGGAGAAGAGATAATCGCATAAAATTGAATAAGCAGATCGCATTATTAGTTACTTCTATTTTCTTTCATCTACCTTTCTCTTTTTGAAAAGATAGTGTGCTCTAACACCCATTACAGTAATATTTATCAATTAAATTGCCGGTGTAATGCGGAGCCTACTTCCTTGCAGTTGCAGACTCGTATAAACCAACAAATTCCATAAAAGATTAAACAGGGAAAGACAAGATCATTGATTCTCTTTTCAGCTGTGACTGGACTCTGCTATTGGATAGCATTTGGTTGTAAATCCATGCTGCGCCATTATGTATAAATATACGTGTTAGTGTATCACAGATATTCTTATGCTGATATCATCTTTTTTTACTGAACCGTCTTTAGCGACTTAGAAAAAGAAGAAAAAGACTAGGAGGAATAAAAGATGATACTGACGAGAAAGACTAAGAAAATAAGAGTAAAAATAAAAGGAAGTAGAAGATTACTAAGAAAAGAAAGATGACGAAGATGAAGAAGGAGACCATAAAAAGAAGAGGGGGAATAAGGAGAAAATACGATGATGATGATGATGATGATGATGATGATGATGATGATGATGATGATGATGATGATGAGTAGGAGGAGGAGGAGGAGGACGACGACGACGACGACGACGACGGAGAGAAGAAACCAAAAAATAGGAAGATGGCGAGAACTGCTACAGAAAAGAAGAATACTATGAAGAAGAATAGAAAGAAAAAAGAAAAGGAATAATAAAATGAAAGAAAATGATGACGAAGAAGAAGAAGAAGAAGAAGAAGAAGAAGAATGAAAGAAAGAAAAGGATAAGAGGAGCAGTAAGAAGAAAACTACGAAGAAAGATAAGAAAAAATAAGAGGAGGAAGAATACAAGAACAAGAGGAAGAGAAAGAACAACGCGAACAAGCAGAGGAAGAAGAAAAAATAGATGAAGAAAAACAGATGTTCTTCCGTCGAACTGATTGTGACCATCTGATCACCCTGGAGACATGGTGGATGGCATACGCTGAATTATGAAGGAAGGTTGCGCACTCTCTAACCACTCCTACCTGAGTAGGCACTGATTGATTCCAATAGGTAAGGAGAAGTCCAGGAAGACTGAAAAGAATGCCGAGATAAGCATAGAGACCATAAAGCACCTGGCATTAGCAAATGATCACCCATTTTATTACTGACTACGCTCAACAATGCTTAACTTCGGTGATCTGACAGGAAACGGTGTGTTAACGTGATTATGCCGTATAAGTAAATGTAGAAGAACATTAATACAAGAGGAAGAAGATAATGATGAGAATAATTAGTGAAAGAAAAAGAAAAAGAAAAAAGCAGAAGAAAAAGAAAAAAGAAGAAAAAAGAAGAAAATACATATTATCAGATAAATATAAACGCGAATCTATATTTGCAAATAATTTGCCTGACTTCCTCTCGATTAAAACGGATGCGACGTTTCATCGTCACGATATTCTCAATTTACAGAAAGGAAATGAAAATAACCTCATCCCACACCGTCGCCTATGTTCGTTTTCATTGTGTCTTTCTCTGGAAAAGATCTGCTTTTCTTTACCCCAACCTCATTTTTTTTTGTTTTTGCTTTTCTTTCCTTTTCATCTTCAAAAAGCCCAGAGCAGATGATTCTGTTGTGAGCCTTCAAGATTTCCTTCTATTCACGCCATCATCAACGATGCGCACGCGTGCAAGACAGAGAGCAAGGTGACATAGCTCATTGGGCGCACCGTAACGTCAGCCGTTGGGTCCTGATATTGTCCATTAACAAGCGGACAATTCAACAAGGGTATCCTAACGGCTTGCAAGTACTAGCTTGCTATATTTATGCATTCATTTAAAACCGACGTAATTGGAACCTTCACAAATTCACACCCTATAACTCGGCGGCGATATTTTAGTCAATATTCGCTTCACGTATGCGATACTTTGAGGAGACTAACCAACGAATGTTAGAAGACTTTCTCTGTTTGTGTAAAGATTTGTAATTTTATATTTGACTAAATAAATTGGCATTTTCCGACATTAAAACCGACTATGCATCTAACTTCGCCCTCGTGGGGAGAGAAGTAAATAGGAAAAGACAAGAACGAATATTCTTAAGACGCAAACAATAGATTTGTTTAATAATTAAAGTGGATGCTAAGAAATAATCATTCACCGACTTATGTCCACTTGTTGGCATTGGTGTCCCTAATTCTTTCTAGAAGGTTTCTTTTATCCTTAAGTAAACTTCGTGTTGTGAAGAGGTGGTTTGTATTATATTCTTTCTCCGTTTGTTTAGCTGCCTTTTTCTTTTTGCCGTCCAAGTAAGTAGGATTTAAGAGAAGGAACTCTGTTACATGATAAGGGCTGTTCCCTTTTCATGTAAGTATAAAAATAGAGAGATTTAGTTAAAATGAAAATGAAATAGCAATAAACGAAATTTGAACCTCGTAATTTAGCTTTAGAAATAGATTACGTGTTAGAATTAGAAAAAGGAATGTAAAACAAACGATTGTTTAGAATAGAGATAAAAAAGTTTTCGAAAAGAATGTGCATTGTCAGTTTTGTTATGAAAATTCAATTGAAAGAATGCAGCTACAAGATAATTTAATAAACATGTTTTTAACATATTGGAAATATAGGTTACTGAGTATAGGTTAAAATTCCTTTTGTAAAAAAAGGAAAAGTTTTGGACATGTATGTCCAGAACACGTGTGTATGACGTCATGGAAAATAGAAAGTTCTAGAGATAGTTAGAAAAACTTAAGAGAAAAAAAGGAGAGAAACGGGGAGAGTCAGAGAGAGTCTGAGGTCGACAGACGACATTCCAGTTTGTCTTTCGAACGTCTAGAAGCGAGACGGTCACTTTGAAACTTAATATGTGAAGCTTTGAATTCTTGATGAGAAAACCACGGCCGGTCGTGAGAAGAAATAAATCCATCATGTGTTTTTGTAAGCGTCGTCTTTGTGTTGTGATTCTACCAAAAAGGTAAAGTAAAAATTGTATTATATGTCTATATATCTGTGTTATAAAATGTCATGACATACACATCTCATATCAACACTAAGACTGTCTGAACAGTGAACGCTATCTCATCACTCTAAGAGCTTCTCATTTCCATTACAATTCAAAGAATGAACATTTAATATATATGAATCGCTTCATAACAGGAACAACGACATTCTTATAAAACGAAAAATCTCTTACAACATCTCTCTCTAAGACTCTCCCTTACTAAGACTGCACTATAATAAGACTCTCTCTCAACGACAAACACTCAATAAGACTCTCTTTTAATGAAACTTCTCTATATAACAGATCCAATTCAACATTTTCGATCATTGAAAATGATCCACGTTTGTTTGAAACGTAAAACATAACGAGCTAGTGTAACACGTTGGATCAAATTATGGTGTGTTTAATAAATCATGTTTTAACCTTTCATTCACAACAGCTCGACTGATTGTCTCGCAATTAGATGAATTGCAGCACCATTTCGATATCGCTAAACCAGTCAGCTAGAAATGATAGTATAGTTTTGTTATCACTTTTAAAACGAACCAAACCTTACATGTAGCGACAGTCGCAAAGGAAATACAACTTCGACACGAACTTTTTTTAGTTGAAAGAAAAAATTAATTATTTTCTTTGTTTCCCACACAAGTCGCCGACACGTATTTACAACACGACAAGCATGTTCTGTATTTCTTTCTCTTTCTCGCCAAACATCAATCCTTTGTTTTTAGCTACAATCAGATGGGATGTTGCCGTAACTCTCTCTAAAACACACAGCTAGCCGGCTCCCTTTCTAAGAGGAGGAGTACCTTTTAAATCGTCATCTTGTTTTTTCCTTTTCTTTCCGATTTTAATACCTATATATGCATTTTATTCCATAACGTTATGCTGAGGTCACGCCTTAAAATGTTGACGCATCATTAACTCGACACGCGAGTCGTCAATATCCGTACATGTCCTGGCTTTAGCATTTAATTGTAACTACGTTACACTAGAAAACTATCCAGAGTAGTAAATTCTGACACATCGGAAAAGCCAGAAAATTTCTAGCAATTCTGCGAAAAATTCGATTCTAGATTTTGTATGAGCTCAGTATATCATAAAATATTTTAACAGATTAGTAAATTCTCCCAAGTCTTTAAGGCGAATAAATTGTAACTCGTCTTACACTCAATACGTTTTACCAAGTTTGTACGCAAATTATACCACTTGTATAAACTATATATTAAATATATACAATATCATATATAATGTATTAATAGACATAAATGCCCCCAAGAAATTATTCAAGATTAGTTTATTCTAGAATGTCTGTGATATCAGCAAATTTTTTTTAAAAATTCTGCGACAAACCAACTATATTATTAAATTCTTCAATTCTGGGAAATATGCTAAGTTGGCTTAAGATTACCAAATTTTATGAGCTGTGTAATATGACTAAAGTCTAGCATGTTTGCGAAACTATTATGCTTTCAGTATGTCTGCAAGATCAACAAATCCTTGCAAACGAGCAGAAAATTCTATCAAATTTTGATGCTCGATAAATATTACTAAATCTGTGAGGTCAGTAAATAAATCCGTAAGATTGTTTAATTCTTGCAAATTTACGACTTAGCAAGTCCGCGATACCGAAAAATTCTGTAAAGTCTGTGAGATCAGTAAATGCTCGCAAACGTATTTTAATTTTGTGTAAAAAATGTTACTGTTATTTATTTGGATATTTGTTAAATACATTACAAGATAATAAAACAATAATATTTGACAATTATTATTATTATTATTATCATTATTATTATTATCATTATTATTATTATTATTATTATTATTATTATTATTATTATTATTATTATTAGGAGTACTAACACAGGTCATCAAAGATTTCTCTTTGAGAACAACTTGTGGCGTTCACTGGAGTCTGAGCGACAACAATTCTCCCCACATTTCCAGTACTCTCCACCTCTTTCGATAACCATTACAGATGAATTTTCATTATCGTAACAGCTGCTTACTATTGGCTTCTCGTTAGCGGCGATAATTGGTCTTTACTGGAATTTGCGTTGCAAAAAACTTCCCAAGGTCCCAGTTTTCTTTGCACTCATTCAGCAGAGGTCTAGTTTGTGCTTTCTCTCTTCGGTTATTCCATTCTCCTTGACCCTCCTCGCTTATTTGGTGTGGCGTCAGTTTTTAGTCACACACACACACACACACACACACACACACACACACACACACACAAAAAAAAGTTAGAGATAGGGGAGCAGGGAGGTTAACTTACAATTATTATTATTATTATTATTATTATTATTATTATTATTATTATTATTATTATTATTTAATCTACTAGATGTATATTCTTACTACTTATATATCATTATTTATTTACAAGGACTGTGACAAGAGAATATTCTTATCATTGTTTTGACCTTAGAGTATTTATCTGACACAGACACAGTTACTCAATCGAGAACCACATCACTCTATCTAAAAACACACAAGATATTAACTGATATATACTCGAGAGTCAAAATAATAAAAACTATATTCTTTTGTCATAGCGCTATTTATTACTACATATTATTACTATATGTTTATGATGCCTGCTTTAAGGAGTTTTGAATCTGTTGGTTGGGAAAGAATTAAACGTATATATAATTAAAAGGATAATATTGTTACCATTAAACGCGTTAACTGAATGGACGTATCTGAAGAAGATCAATTATTGTTTCTTTATTATTACCAACAAGTCTTCTTGTGTAATCGTCTGATCTATTTGCCTTTTGAATATTCACTAAAGACTTATTTATTGGAAAGTCTGGCCGTTTAAAATTCGTAAGCTAATAAATATTCCGAACACAAACGAAAAGTTAATTTCGTTCATTCCTGTTGGAATCGTGAACGGAATTTCTGCCATCCAAATAAACTTCAAGACAGAAATCGAACCTAATAATTTTGCATGAATTGTTGATGTTATCACAATATCTCGTCTAAGAAAAATAAATACGGAATAACGAAATCGGCTAAAAAAGAAGATTTAAAAATCAATATGTAAACAATTTTGGTTACGTCTAAAAAATTGTCTACGTCATCGATATAAACTTTCATTTGTTTCTTATTTGTTTCTTGGTTAGTTTTTAAATAATTCCGAACTCCTCGGCCTAACATGTACAAGTAACATGAATTGAAATAAAAACATTGAAGACATTGCCAAGGATGTTGCTAAGAATGTACGCACTAACGTTACGCACATATTTATTTCATTTAAAATTTTATAGGATAGTTACTTGATCACACACAGTAATTGTACAATGGCATACAAAAAAAAAACGATTTTGAAGATCTAGATTAAGCATTTCGTGATCTCAAGATGTGAGTGGCGTCACACTTTTATTATCAAGTCACTTCCGGTAAACTTTTATTATCAAGTTACTTCCGGTAAACGCTTCCTGTTTTTTGTGGAAGTTCCGCTGATGAGCTTAATGCTTGCGATCAATCATATCAGAAGGAAGTAAATACCTACTAAGGGTTTGAATAATATCAGCGCGTGCGCGCGCACACGCACAGACATACAGGATGATCATGGTTGAAGTAAAAAGATTGCTAACACTGGCATGGTATTGTCAAACCAATGGTCATCATCAACAGTGTAGTCCAAGCCAATATCACTACTTTTAAAACAAAAAATGTAATACATAACTCAAACATTCAATTCTGGAATTTAAAATCAGTCATATTTGTGGTATGATATTAAGTTAATAACATTATATGACAAACATGCGCGTGCATCTCAATAATGACTCAATGGCTGGTATGGTTTATTTATTTATTTTTGCACTTTTACCCCAAACAAAGCACAGTTCCAATTTGATATAAGGGGGCTACTATCTGGAATATAATTTGCGGGGATACTATAAAAGGAGTTGAGCAGCAAGATGTCTGTTTACATTACACTTCTGCATGCCAGTACAGTCAGGGAAGCAAGGACCCGGAAAGAAATTCCAAAGTCTACAGTCATAGGAAAGAAACTATTAGAGTAGAAGGCTTTCTGGCATCTGAGGACCTCTACTGTGTCGGGGTGGGATTTTGCTGCTGGTTAGGTTTGTCAGGAGTATTTACGTCAAGGGGGCACATAGGTGTGTAGTTCGTCGGAGCACATACCATTAAAATACGTGTAAAACAGTCAGACGAGTGCAGCATTTCGTCGATGGGACAGAGGTTGTAGCCTAGCTGAGAGTGCGGTACCTATTAGGTTGGCGACTCTCTTATTAACCCTGTCTAAGAGTGAGAGACTAATAGCAGATGCACCAGCCCAAATGTGGCAACAATATGTCATAGATGAGTTTGTCTCCATACTTCTAATTAGTCGAGTAAGTAATTGCTCGACGAAACAAAATGTTACTTGCAGACTACTAATGAGTAACGAAGCTGTAGGTACTGCATAAAAAAACAACAAATTTTTACTTTCTTCACCAAATATTTAATGAATTCCTTTGGAATAGTGATAATAATATTCATGTTATTCTGATTTATTTTGATATAATATCGATTTAAAAAGAAAAAATATACTTTACAGATTTGGATATTAAGGTTTTTCCACTGATAACTATTTATACTACCTTTTCTGTCAAAACACGCTGATGAACTATTAATACTACATTTTCTACTGTCAAAACAGACTGCTGTGTGCAACTACGCGTACTAACTGATCGCTTTAAGTTGCTTGTGTTACCAGGCTCTTTGTCAATAACTATTCTGTACTTCCATCTTACAATTTAATGAACAAAAAGATATAGTAAAACTTGGATTTAACTTGAAAGTACCAGTCAAAAAATGTAATCCTTAAAACGGAGATCTTTCAAAACCGGTATCGATTAATTTAACCAGAAGGTTGTTTACATTTTGAAATGAACAATACGTTTCACACACTTTAAATAGGTAAAATTTTATCACACTATTATTTCGAATGTAAGGATGTGATTATAATTTAATTTTAATTAACCACGTGTTTAACAAATAAAAAATAAAACAGGATGAAGTTTGAAAATGATTTTTATTTTATTATTTAAAAATAAAAACATTGAACATTAGAAAGTAAAATTTTAGGTACTAATGTATTTTTGCTACCATGCTGAAATAATAATTTTATTATTTTGAAAGCCATTCTTAACATGGAAGGAAAGGGTTTTGTATCTATTCTGTGCTTCCACCTTACAATGGAATGGAAAACAAATATCGTGAAAACTTGAATTGCACATGAAAACACTATTTACAAATAGCGTGGTGCCAAAATGCAAACGCACATTTTATAACCATTTTTGAAGGAAAACATGTTTTTAAAAGAGACTACCCCCCCCGCCGAATATTTTAAAGAATATTTTTAGTTAATTACTGTTGGTAAAGGTAAAATCGATTTTCTAAGTATTCATTTCCTACCTAGCCGACTAAGTTGTTAGTGGTTCGACTTTTTGGGAAGCGTTTATTCAGTTCAAAAACGAGACTACAGACCGCATAGTATTTTAAAATATTTATATTTTTTTACTGTTTTAGAAAGGGCAAAATTATTTTTTTTTACCTAGCTTGCTAAGTTGTTAATGGTTGAATTTATTTTAACGTGTTTATTTAGTAAGAAAAACAACAATTCAAGAAGTATTTCTCCTCCACTAAACCAAGACAGAAAAGGTGGTGTAGTCTCAGAACCGATACTAAACTTTGCTGCTGCTGCCGTTGCTGCTGCATCCAATAGTAGTAGTAGTAATAGTTGTAGTAGTAGTAGTAGTAGTAGTAGTAATAATAATAATAATAATAATAAGAAGAAGAAGAAGATGAAGAAATAAATTTACCTTCAGATGAAACAAAGTTTTACTCACTGCCCGTATTAAATTTAAATAGTTAAACTTAACGAGAATTATGCTTAGAATTAATTATAAATTGGATGCAGCGTAGAATTTCAGAAAACTTGTCTATTTTTGATAGAAAAGAAAACTCCATTATTGAATACATATCGATTCAAAACACATTTTATGACTGTTCTTGAAAGGGGTATTGTTTTTAAAAGAGACTACACAATATTTTTTTTCAATATTTTTACTTATTTACTGCTGTTTTAAAATATACAAAATCGATTTTCTAAGTGTTCATTTTCTACCTAGTTTTGTAAGTTTTTAATGGTTCAACTTATTTTAAAGCATTTATTTAGTTATAAAAGTACTGTCGAGTGTTACTTTAAGACAAAAAAAGTTTTCGGCATGAGAGTATCACGTCTCGGGAATCTCAAAAATAAGAATTTAAAGAAAATACTGAAGTATATATAGTTTTAAAAATCACCTTACTCTCCAAAAGAAAATAAATTTGTATATTTTTTAAAGTAATGTCCAAGATCGATGTTCGGCAAAAATCAAGCTATCGGAAACGGGATATGGGGAAGAAATTATTAGAGTAAAAGGCTTTCTAACATCTAGGAATCTCTTCTGTGTAGGGGTGGGATTTAGCTGCTAGTCGGGTGTTGGGGGGTATTTACGTTGAGGAGGTAGAAGTGCTTGTAGTTCGTTGGAAAATCCACCATTAAAGTACTTATAGAACCGACAGAGGGATGCGACATTTCGTCGATGGGAGCTTAGATGATAGTTCAGGACCTATAAGACGAGCGAATCTCTTTTGAACCCTGTCCAGGAGCGAGGGACTAATAGCAGAAGCACCAGCCCAAATGTGACAACAATACTCCATACATGAGCGAATGGTGGCCTTGTAGAAGTACAGGATACTTTCAAGCATATTTAACTTTTTAGCACGGTAAAGAGAGCTCACCTTCTTTGCAATGGCCTTGACAACGTTCTCAATGTATTTGTTCTAACTCATGTTCCCTGTGAATGTTAATCCTAAGAGTTTGAAGGAATACTTTCAGGTAATGTATCTATTTTTGGTTGAGAAGGTTTCTTGTAGTTGTTGAAGGAAACAAGCTTAGTCTTGGCAGCATTGGATGTGGCCATCCATTATTATTCCCATTCCATTACTGATTGGATGTCTTCCTCTTGTGTTTCTGCCGTTTCCTTAGATACGTGTTCATTTGTTTTCCTCATGTTCCTGTTATAGAGCGTGGTGTCATCGGCAAATATACTCATCTCAGAGACAATTTTATTGAAGTGGTCATTTATGAATATTAGGAACATTAAAGTTTCAAGGATAGACCCCTGAGGTACATCCGCAATTATATCAATAGTATAATTAACAAAACATTGTATTAGCAAAAGTATATTACAGAAGTACGCGTCATGATTCTGGGTCCATAACTGCCACACATAGTTATCTAATAACGTATTAAATGTAAGTATATTTATAGTCTCTGGGTAAGTCAATTATTTCTGAAATAGGCATATTAGCATAGTTCATAACGGTTACCATTAATCTCGATGAAATATGTAAATTCCTAAAAGGGTTTCACAGTGAAAATCACGCCTAGAGGTTTGATAAATAAGCCAATCTAGCGAGACATCTTTCAAGTTCGCAAGCCGTGATGCATTTAGTCTAGCGTTTTTACCACGTAACCATAAATGCTTGTACATTCAAACAATGGTTTGACTTAGTACAATAAAGAAACGGACACCATAAGATAAGTATGCGGCCTTTTACCAACTGAGAAAATTATACTACGATTGTTCCACAAAAATGCCACCTTCGTGAAGAGCTGTTGGATATTTCTGCGATGTGAATTCGACAAATAGTTGTAAACCCATGTGTTAAAATAATAAGCAAGAGCAGACATTTTAAATATAAGTCTATAACAGCAAGGAAAACAGGTAACGTTGACTGTAATAGAAAGACTGTCTGACTCCATTTTTGAATGAAAAAAAAAAAGACAACAGAGAGCGTCGAAGGTTAGTAGAAATATCTTCTATTTTCGGCTGCGCTAAAAAAAAAAAAAAGCTAATAAAACAACCAACAGTCAATCTTCATGAAAAAGTTTTATATGTCTTGGTAGTTTTTATCACATCTCTGGAAAAAAAATCATCTGCAAGAGGAGCAACTTGTGTGAACACTGCAGAAAATAGTCTAATAAATACATGTATTCCTATGCCAAGACAACCCCCATTAGCCGGATAATCCAAATAATACACAACTTGAAAAGTATAGAAATTACAGAAATAAGAATAAAAAGGATTGGAGCAGATAAGCATAGAAATTCTGATTAATTCAACCAGGAAACTCCACGTGTTCTTCGAAAATGTTGAAATTCCACTGGACTTACACGACCTCCCAAACAGTGCTGACTATTCCTTCCTTCGCAAAAATTGAATATTATGAAATATAATAAATAATCAGGTAATATTGACTGAGACGAGAAAAACGTGGGTTTCTCATTTATGAATAATAGTTAATGTTTATATAAACGCTATTAGAATCAACGAGTTCTCAATTCGTTTTTGTTACAGAGCTCAAGTGATGAATTGACATCGGGGTATACATTTCGCCCAATCATACCTTTTTAATGTTTAGACAAGCAAGTGTCTAAAGTCAGAATCAAAACTATTATTATTATTATTATTATTATTATTATTATTATTATTCACTCACTAGGACATTTTACACAAGTAATTACTTGTGATTGCTCACTCTAAAAATAATGTTCCCTGAAATCTAAATGACAACAAACCTTCCCATACTTTCTGCACTCTTCGCTGTTTTTGGTAACAATACAAAATCATTCCTTGGCCTTCGGGTCAAGATCACAGTGTAGCACCTGTTTTGATGCTACACTTCATATTTTCCATTCTCGGCCAGTGGAGGAGAGATTATTCATGACCGAGACAATTTTTATTTTGTTCCTATCCAGAGTGCCTCTTTTTTGAGAGATGGATTTTCCCCCATTAAAAACCGACATTGTGACTTACTCTGCCCTCGTGGGGAGGCAAGTAAATAGGAACAATTAGAAATCAGTTCGCGTTCTAGTAAAAAAAAAAGTTGTACATAAAAATATGTGATTTCTACACACCTAGTTATTAAATAGCACGTTTAACGTTAAAAATATTATTTAACAAGTAAACGTGACAAACTAATAGTAACAGTATTAGTATTATAGATTTAACGCTGATGAAACACACATGCTCTGTCAATAGTTTTAGAACCTTATATTTATTGCTTGTAATATTGATAGTCTGAGAAGTAGTAGTATTTTTCCATGTGTGACATACCCAGAATCTCAATAATGTTTCACATGCTAAATATCGCAGGGCTGCGTCCCAGCTGACTATAACATTGTCACCTCCATGTCCTATTAAATAATCGAAATTTACCAAACTTTCACTAACCTCGGCAATCATCGCCAACCTAACACTGTATGCTCGAATGATATTTGGGCATTGAGAAGTAAAAAAAAAAAGAAGCCAAAGCTAGTACAATTATTTCGTGTTCTTTTGAAACTTAAAAAATACCAACCTACAACAAGTAGATAGGCACGAAGTATTTTAATATGGATAAACTACTTCTCGTGTGTATTTTATGCTAAAATGTTGTTCAATTAAGAGCAATACTTTTGAAACTTATACATATTTATTGATTTTAGAAGATCATTATTAACATTTTTACATCTGTAAGACACCCAGACTCCTGATGATGTTTCGTGTCAAATCTAATGTAATTCTGTCAAGTACTTTTGGAACCTCTAACCTATAAATTACCAGCGTGCAAGCAAACAGGCACAAATTATTATAATATAGATTCGCAGGTCGCTCGGAGTTGCCAGGTCGTAAAATACCCTTAAATATTATATATTTTACTTAATGCAGTTTTCGTATTTAATATTATCGAACCAATTCTGTATTGATTATGATATAAAAGTTGCGTTCTTAATTAATATCTACAAAACGTACACTGTTTCTCAAATTGATTTCCATACTAAAAACAGATGTTATTCACTTTTATTTCTGAAAATATGAATATTTTTACAGAAATGGATGAATATTATTTTTTTAATCGGCAGCACCAAAGAAATTCCTCTAAATTCCACAATTATTCTTGTTTATTCTTGTTTATTATATTTAAAAGTAATATTTTTATCAATATATATATATATATATATATATATATTGATAAAAATATTACTTTTAAATATAATATATCATATTATATTTATTGTATTATATATATATGATACTTATATATATATATATATATATATATATATATATATATATATATAGTGTTATAATGGAATAATTCCAGAGGAAATCCGGGTATGAGAGCTCAATGTGGTAAACAGAGCAATAACATAAAAAATATAACACGGAAATTACATAATTGTCGATGCAATAACTTATTTCAACCTTATGGTATTTTCAAGCATCTAAACCAGACAATTACATTTTTGAATCGACAATTACGTAATTTCCGTGTTATATTTTATATATATATATATATATATATATATATATATATATATATATATATATATATATATATATACCTTATAATTTACCTTATATGTGCTTCCGGGTTGCACTAGCTTACACCACTGCATTTATATTTGCCCTCTATCGCCCCCACAACAGTGGGGTTACTATCTGAGAAAATTGACCACATCCTGTTTGCTCATCCTTCAGCTAACATTCACATTTGCGGTGAATTCAATTTCCATAATGTGGAATGGCTGACCCACTCAAATAAAACCGATGACGAGGGGAGGTTTTGTCATGATTTTGCCATTGCCTATGACCTCACTCACATTGTTCACGAACCCACCCGTGTGCCCGATACACCCGGTCAATATGCAAGCCTTCTAGACCTTTTTCTCACAACTTCCCCAGAGCTATGTTCATGTTCCGTTCTATCTCCTCTGGGATCCTTTGACGTCTCCGTTGTATCAGTTAAGATAAAAATGAAATATAATAAGTCTTCAGACATACCTCTCCACCGTACTGTATATCGATACTCTATGGCTGACTGGGATAGCTTCCGTACATTCATATCTGACCTACATCTGCATTCCATGTTTAAAAAGGATGTGTCGTCTATAGTATCAGACCTGACCGAATGGTTAATTGTAGACATAGACCGATTCATACCATCCAAAAAATTCCAACAAAAACCTAACAGCCAGCCATGGTTCTCCCCTGAATGTGCTGCTGCCATCGCTCACAGAAATCACTTTTTCCATAGCTACCAACGTAATAGATGTACTGAGACTAAAGCTGCTTTCAGGACTGCCAGAAACCACTGTAAAAGAGTAATAAAAAATGCAAGAGAGCTATATGCTCAGTCTGTTAAATTCAAAGTAGCTGAGCAGCGGCTTGGTTCCCACAAGTTTTGGCAAATAGCAAACAGGATCTTGAACAGAAGCGTGCGCTCTATCCCAACTATCATCAATGGACCTGAGGTCATCTCGCCAGCATCAGACAAGGCCGGACTATTTGCCAAGAACTTTGCAGCTAATTCTACCCTATGCGACAATGACCATCAACTCCCTGTATTTCCTCTTATAACAGACAACACGCTATGCAACCTGTGCATGAGGTCGGCAAGCTAATCAAGAACCTTGATTCCAGTAAAGCAACTGGCCCTGACGGCATTCCAGTTATAGTGCTGAAAAAGCTCCAACCAGAACTTGTCCCCATACTTACAAAACTGTTTAAGCGTTGCCTTAAGGAGAAGTGCTTTCCAACACCCTGGCAAACCTCTGCATTTAAGAATTCAGGTGAAAAGCCATCTCCCTCTCAGTACAGACCAATAATCTTCTGTTTGTCATGAGTAAGTTGTTGGAATCCATATTAAATAAAGAAGTAGTCAACCACCTCAACAGAAACAACCTTCTTATTGTCATGCAATATGATTTCCGCTCTGCAAGATCTACAGCAGATGTGCTAACGGTTATATCACATAGGATTAGTGAATCTCTTGTCAAAGGTTTTCTTTCCAGGGCAATTGCTCTTGACATATCGAAGGCCTTCGATAAGGTGTGGCATCAGGGTCTACTTCACAAGATTTCCAGTTACGGTATTACTGGAAATGTTTTCTCAATCATTAAATCATTTCTCCCTGATAGGTTTATAAGAGTAGTGGTTGATGGGAAGAAATCAGAGGCCCACAGTATTAATGCTGGAGTCCCCCCAGGGTTCCATCCTGGGCCCAACTCTCTTCTTGATCTACATCAATGATCTCCCAAAACACATACTTAAATCATTCGTTGACATCTATGTTGATGACACGACCATCTATGGCAACACATCAAAGTCCCTAAATGAAAAAGTTATCTCTAATTCTTTCTTCTCTTATCTTGAACGCGTAGTACAATGGAGGAAGAGGTGGCTGGCCATTTTTAATGCATCCAAAACCAAGCTTTTATCTTTACATTATCAACGCTCTGATCCCCATCTGGCATCAATTGAAATGGATGGCTCTCCTCTTGGAGAGGCTCCATGTTTGACAAGCTTCTGCGTTTGACCTTTACTCCTGATCTGAAATGGAACGTACATCAAATCTGTTGCCAACAACAATAAACACTCAACAATAAACAACAACATATGCAAATAATAAATAAAATGTTTATCAATATTCAAATTTTATTTTTAACTGCAATATTTTAAGTCTAAAAAATTCTTATTTTTTACTTTACTAGAATATCTTGTCCTTTACTTTTCCAGGTTGAATTTCTTGTCCTTTACTTTTCCAGGTTTAATAAAATCTTAAGAATATTACTTTTCATGCGCGCATTTTTCCGTATAATATATATATATATATATATATATATATATATATATATATATATAAACGAGTTCCCTAAGTTATAATCAAAACCGAGACCAACACTTATGAAGAATTCTTGGTAAAATTATTTATTACAAGAATGGAAGTCCATAACAATTAAACGACAGTCACTCGGACGTAATGTCAGATAAAATAAATGACACACACGCTATCCTATTAATATATAGATGATCATTTCCAGCGGCACCAACAGACGTCGCTTGGTGGGACATCAAACTATGTGATTTTCTCTTTCAGAACTTAGTAGTTTTAGATTCCTTGGTTTCGTATAATGTTCTTTTTATTTTTTAGTTGTCATTCGACGGTTCTGTTCTATTTCATTCTATTTGTTATTCGTCGGCCTTTATTTGATTGTGTTCGAATTTTATTAATTTTTCCTTAATATTTCGGCAACTTTGATCAGCGACGTGCAGTGTATAGTGTAAATGGCATTTAGTTCTTTTCTTTATTTTTAAAACTATTCTTAATGTGCCTTATATTATTGGTATTACAGTGACTTCAAATTCCTTTCAATTCTTTGGAAAATTCCACGCATTCGATTAGTAAATTGGTCTTCACTCTGTTAACTGCTAAGACATAGAAACTCTGTGCCACGTTTTTTTCCTTATTGTGTACTGTTCTCAGGTTTTATGTTTTTATTAGATGAGTTTGTACGCTTGTATTTCCAGGATTTTTTTTATAGTCAGCTGGAAAGCAGGCAATCAGAAGACAATTCAATATGCGTGCAGTTCTAAGAAAGAAGCTTTGTTCATGGAAATCATTTAGGTTTAGGCACAGATAGAGAATATGGGAAATTATTGATAATAGTTTTGACTAGACGAGTGTGATTCGTGAAAGTTTGGCGAGGGGGGGCCATAGATTGAAGCTCAGTTGGGCACTTTCCATGAAAATAACGATAAAGCAGAGATAGGCTTGCAACATTTCTTCTGTGGGAAATGGGTTGCAGGGAAGAGAAAAGGGCACCCCCCACTAAGCTACGAAGTCTATTTGGAACTTTGTCAAGGAAGGATCTTTCAAATCAACTCAGTTTGTACTTGTACTGTTTGTCTACATATTCGAAATGCAACCATCTACATAATTTCTAGTAGATCATCGCCCAGGCAATTCACTCTGTTTTTATACTCCATTTTAGTTTATGATATTCCGGTTCATTGTTTCGTCTCTTTCTCGATATAGTCTACATATTATTATTATTATTATTATTATTATTATTATTATTATTATTATTATTATTATTATTATTATTATTATCTCCTCACTAAGAGTTCTCACATATATCATCATTAGCAATTACTCACTGATAATAGCTTGTGGTGTTCCAAGTTAACAAGTCTCCACAGATTTTCAATGTTCTCCACCTTTTTTGTTAAAAATTGCAAATCACTTTGCGTTATCGCAACAATCGCTTAGCTAACGGCCATTAGCATTCCCTGAGGTTTGGGTTGTAAAAATCCTCTCCAATGCTCGAATGTTTTTGCACTCTTCCAGTGTTCGTTCTTCTTGTTATTTCTAACCTACTTGACCATTCACAACATTTTGTGTAATACCAGACAGAATTGATACCATTTTTTTTAGGTGGGGGGACAATTTGTAAGATTTCTTCCAGTTTCAGTTTACCTGGGCTCATGTTTCTCTTCCGCCTTCTTATTATTGTCATTGTTGTTGTTGTTGTTGTCGTCGTCACTACTACTACTACTACTACTACTACTACTACTACTACTAGAAGAACGAGCATCATTGATCTCTAGAATTATAACATTTGTTGCATCATTGACTATGTGAACAGCTGTAAAAATTGATTTTGTTGAATTCATTTTATATTTGAATATCTATCTACAACGATTTTTATACAAATTGCGTGTGTGCTCTTTTTTTTGTTTTTACTTCTATTGTTGAACCTCAAATTTTACCAACCCTGCTTGTCCATTAAGCTTGCTCAACGAATTTCGTCAATTATTTATTTCGTCTTTTTTTTTTTTTTATTTGTTGCTGATTTTGATTGTAAGTTTACATGGCTGCAAATGGACAAATGAGAATTTTTCACACAATCGCAACAACACAATGAAATCCTATAATTAGATTCGATGATCATATCGATCAGCATTTCTATGGAATTACAAAGATGAAAGACAGAAATGAAGAAAATAAAAGACCATTCCACTGTTTTATGCAGTTGCGAAGTTTTCTGCTCATTGTTTACAATTCGACCTTGTTTGCACATCGCTGACATTAGATTTAAAAACAATAACAAAAAAAAACGTTGTGGAGCCAGTCACTCTTCACTTGTTTCAATACTCTAGAATCGCATTTGCCCAGGAAACGATGATGATGATGATGATGATGATGATGATGATGATGATGATGATGATGATGATGATTGAACATGGAGGTAGAAACGGATAAACGAAATCCAAACAAGGAGATAGGAAACAATCATGCCAGATCGTAGATTTCACCGTTCCAGCTGACCATAGGGTGAACATCAAGGATACAGAGGGCGAAGCAAATACATAGAACTGGCCCAAGAGTTGAAAGGGATATATTATATATAACATAGAGAACGCAACACCAATAATTATAGGAGCACTAGGAACAATCCCGAAAAACTTTGAGAAAATAATGTGAACAATTGGAAGAAGGAAGAAGGCTAAGAAGACACACTAGATAGCAATAAGAAGACACACTAGATTGCAATAAGAAAAACGGCTAAAATCTTAAAGGAAACACTTGAATACTGAGATTAATCAACATGAACTACAAACGGTTACTGGCAATATAGAAACGGAAACAGAAGTAAAACAAAAAGATAGAAAGACGCCACATAGAAACAAGAAAACTGAAACTCAAAAACTATAATTTAACTACCCCCCAGTGTAATTTTGGAATTGACTAGTACTAAACTAAATAGTTCACAAAGAGTCAAAGAGAATGGAACAACCGGGGAGAGAAAGTACTAACCAGACCTCCATTAGATGAATGCGAAAAGGACTAGGATATTGGAGAGGCTAGTTGCCACCCAAATTCCAGTGAAAACCAATAATGGCCAGCGAAAAGTTCATGGCAGACGGCTGTTGCGATAACGCAAATTCATTTGCAAAGGTTATCAAGAGAGGTGGAGTACTGGAAATCTGGGGAGATTTCTGATCACTCAGTCTTCAAGAACATAGTTTGTTGTTGTGAGTGAGTAATTTCGAATGGTGACCTGTGGGAGAACTCCCAATGAGTACAAATACTAATAGTAATGATAATAAATACTGATGAAAAAGATAAAATATGTTCTGCACTGCAAATGTCGAAAGCCGGTTTAAAAAGGGAGAGAAAGAGGGAGAGAGAGAGAAAGAGAGAGAAAGCGAAAGAGAGCGGAAAGTAGGTAGGTATGTAGATAGATAGATAAAAAGAATAAGAATCAGGTTTAATAGTAATTTATAGCTGCTATAAAGATTTAACAGACATTATCAAAAAGTGGGAAAATACCCCCCCCAAATGATATAGCAATACGTGTCTTAGATTCAGCTTATTAAAAAAATGATATAGCAATACGTATCTTGGATTCAGCTTATTAAAAAAATGATATAGCAATACGTATCTTAGATTCAGCTTATTAAAAAAATGATATAGCAATACGTATCTTGGATTCAGCTTATTAAAAAAAATGATATAGCAATACGTATCTTGGATTCAGCTTATTAAAAAAATGATATAGCAATACGTATCTTAGATTCAGCTTATTAAAAAAATGATATAGCAATGCGTATCTTGGATTCAGCTTATTAAAAAAAATGATATAGCAATACGTATCTTGGATTCAGCGTATTAAAAAAAATGATATAGCAATACGTGTCATGGATTCAGCTTATTAAAAAAATGATATAGCAATACGTATCTTGGATTCAGCTTATTAAAAAAATGATATAGCAATACGTATCTTAGATTCAGCTTATTAAAAAATGATATAGCAATACGTATCTTAGATTCAGCTTATTAAAAAAATGATATAGCAATACGTATCTTGGATTCAGCTTATTAAAAAAATGATATAGCAATACGTATCTTGGATTCAGCTTATTAAAAAAAATGATATAGCAATACGTGTCTTGGATTCAGCTTATTAAAAAAATGATATAGCAATACATATCTTGGATTCAGCTTATTAAAAAAATGATATAGCAATACGTATCTTGGATTCAGCTTATTAAAAAAATGATATAGCAATACATATCTTGGATTCAGCTTATTAAAAAATGATATAGCAATACGTGTCTTGGATTTAGCTTAATAAGTGTACGAACAATAAAACAAAATAAAGACACGAGCAGTAGAAGAGCATGTGATTTGTAAGAAAAACACAAAACAAAAAAAAACATGTCATAGATAGAGTTTATTAACTTTCAATTACACTGTCATCCATCGAAAAGATCCATCATTTTTGTGACTCAAAACTGATGTAGAGCCATTACTTCTATGATAATTTAGTAAACTGTGATTTGGTGAGAATTCCTCTGTTACCGTTTTCTTCTTTTTTTTTTTTTTTTGGTAGGGTTAACAAAAGTTTCCAATCACACTTTTGGTACGGATAACAAGAGTTTTGATCCGCTTTTTTTCTTTTTTGTTTTGAGGGTGTGTTAATAATGCTCTTTTACCGAACATGTAGCAATTAGTGTTGGGTCGACTCATCGGAATCGGGAATCGGAAAAATCGGAACTTTTGTTATATCAGAATCAGTATCGGAATCGGTATCAGATTCTTAAAAATTTGTGCCTTTTTTCCGAGACCAAAAACGATACTTTGACTTATCTATTATTTGATTTTGTTTAAAGCAAAATCTTCAACTGCGGGTAGTAATAACGAAATATTACATATTTATCGATTTTAAACAACCAGTAAAACTAAAATCTATAGATCATCCTCCACAAGTGTATTTTTATGTTTGAGAAAATATCTGTACATTTAACATGCGTTTTTATGGTAATTGGAAAAAAATAACAACTTTATAGTAAAATATGAACAGATTTATAAAGTATCGGAATCGGAATGGGGAAAAATATTAAAATCGTCCCATCACTAGTAACGATGCATTCAGACATTCATTCCTTTTGTAGGAATAAGAGGACTTTCATACTTTTTTGCATATTATTTTTATTTTTATTTTTTTTTGGGGGGGGGATAACCGACACTTTCATATTACCTTTTCTTTTTCTAGAGTTAACAATGCTTTCAATTCACTGTTTTCGTAAGAGATAACAAGACATTTAGATAACTCTTTTTGTACGAATACTTTCTGACCAACGTTTTTAGTGGGAGTAATCATGTAAACTTTTAGACGTTTGTTAATACGAGTATAAATTATCTTTGTGCTGACAAGGTGTTGCGTTGGTCCGAGAAGCCAGATTAGGTTGAGTGTTATAGTTTTGATTTCCCATTCAGGAAGGTCTATCGAAATGATTGGCTCTCGGGGAGGCTCCATGTTTTGACAAGCTTTTAGGCCTGGCCTTTACTCCTGATCTGAGATGAAACACGTACATCAAATCTGTTGCCAGGGCTGAAAATAGTGGGATCGTTCTACCGCTCCAGTAGCTATCACACTACTGATGCAATTATCTACCTGTAGAAGAGCCAAGCACGTCCAAGAATGGAGTTTTATCATCTGAGCAGGAGGTACTAGAAGCAGCTTATCCTGCTTTGACAAAGTTCGAAATAGTGGAGGATGCCTTTTTCTCTTCTATGCAACCTCTTTCCCACAGAAGAGACGTTGCGAGCCTATCTCTGTTTTGTTATTTTCATGGCAAGTGCTCGTCTACTATCTGGAAAATATCTGAAATAGAGTAAAAATAATCATATATATATATATATATATATATATATATATATATATATATATGATTATATATAAAGTGCGAAAATGAGAATTAAAAGTGAAAACTAAAACAGCGATAAGTTAAAATATATATGTATATTTTAGTTTTTACGTTTAATTCTCATTTTCGCTCCTCTGCATTTTTACTTCAACACCTGATGATTCGTGGACGAATCGAGAGCGCTTGTGATAGCAACAATCGTGGAACTTTTATTAATATTTTTGATTTTGATACAAAAAGGATTATACGGAAAATCGAAAAATTAAAAAGAATTATAAAACGAAGTGTCTCCGTTTCATCTAATAATATTTGCTTGAATGAAAAAATGCTGTCTAAATACACCAATTTCATTTATATATATATATATATATATATATATATATATATATATATATATATATATATATATGTGTGTGTGTGTGTGTGTGTGTGTGTGTGTAGAGAGAGAGAGAGAGAGAGAGATAGAGAGAGAGAGAGAGTATATTAGCAATGAGACATGGCGATCCACGAATGTTCCAAACTCTCAATAATTTTGTCATCGAAATTGGTGGACTCCTCCATTTTCTGTTATGATGTCTTAAATCACGTATATTGTGGAAAAAAAAACCGAACAATAAAACGGGTTTATTATAATATATTATTTATTGAAAAATTTTTCTTACGTACATAACAATTATCCATAGACACGCGTGTTTCTAGCTATAAGCCGTCACCATGTCTAAACATTTTGGTAAGTTTCGAACCTATGACTACAAAATTCGCAATCTAGCGTTTTCCAAATGACCTTTGAAACCTCATAAAATTTTAAATAGGAGATCCGTTGTTATTATTTTTTTTAGAATTTTAGAACTCTTAATATTGCTAAAAAATAACGATTTAACACAATCTAATATATAAAAGGCGATATGTCTGTCTTTTCATCTCAATATTTTCAAACTCTATCTCCTCCAAAACTAAACGTCGCAGAGCGTCACTTGTAGCTTCAAATAATTGGATTTTTTTACGGACCATTCTTTTATGAATCTATGAAGCTAGTTAAAATAGTTTTTTAGAAGTCAAAAATGAGTAAAAAAATGAAAAAATCGTTATACAGTTTGTACATGAATCTTAATTTTTTAGTTTTTAATCTGTTCATATGCATGTCAAGTTGGTAAAGTACCAACTTCACCAGCTTTGAACGCTATAGTTTCGCGTTCTGTTTCGATTCCAACTGATGGTACTCAAATACATTTTTTTAAATCACAACTTTATAGTAATATATACGAAATCTGAACAAATTAAAATATCATATTTAAGCGTATTTTTCGACCAGGCAAAGCCAGGCGCATATATATAAAGCTGATGAGATCAGTTAAGCAGTCACGAATTTTGTTTTATCAAGTTACCAAGTCTGTGTAAGGTAATGTTTTTGTCTTAATCGAGAGTGTTCGTTTTAAGGGCGTTAGATTTTACCTCATTAAATACTGACTTTCTGTTTAACTCATGTGGAGGCAGGAAAGCAGGCTAACGGAATTCCACATGCTTGCAGTTCTAAGGAAGAAGCCCTGTTCATGGAATCTACGTTTAGGTGTAGGCACAGATAAAGAGTGTGGGAAATTGTTGATGGTGGTTTGGGCTAGACGAGTGTTTTTCGTGAAAGTCTGGCGAGGGGGACCATAGATTGAAGTTCAGATGAGCACCTGCCATGAACATTACGATAAAGCAGGAACAGGCTCGCTACGTCTCTTATGTGGGAAGGAGGTTGTAGAGAAGAGAAAAACGCATCCCCCACTAAGCTATGAAGTGTATTTGGAACTCTGTCAAGACAGGATAAGCTGCTTCTAGCAGCTCCTTCGCAGATGTAGCAACAGTATTCCATCGTTGGCCGAACCATGCTTTTATATAGGTAGAGAATGGCACCAGGAGTGAGGTATATACTGGATCGATAGAAGGATCCCTTCATCTTTCCAGCGACTTTAGCAATGGATTTGATATACGTGTGACATTTTAGATCGGGAGTAAAGATCACGCCCAGAAGCTTGTCAAAACATGAAGCCTCCCCAAGACGAGAGCCATTCATTTCGATTGATGGCAACTGGGCAACAGAGCGTTGATGATGAAAAGATAGAAGCTTAGTTTTAGATGCATTAAAAGTAGCCAGCCACTTTTTCTCCATTGTGCCACGTGTTCAAGATCAGGGGAGAGAGTCAGAGAGAACTTGGTCGTTTACGGTCTTCGAAATTCTACCATAGACGGTAGTGTCGTCAGCATAAATATCTACGAGTGATCTAAGGATGTGGTTTGGAAGATCATTGATGGAAGAGAGTTGGACCCAGGATGGACCACTGCGGGACTCCAACATTAATACTGAGAGCTTCTGATTTCTGCCTATCAACCACTACTCTTAAGAACCTATCAGAGGGAAATGATTTAATAGTTGAGAGGACATTTTCAGCTATACCATGAGTGGGGATCTTGTGAAGTAGACCTTTATGTCATACCTTATCAAAGGCTTTGATATGTCAAGAGCAATTGCTCAAGAGAGGAAGCCTCCGTTAAGGGATTCGCCAATCCTATGAGATATAATTGTAAGCACGTCTGCTGTAGATCTAGCAGAACGAAAACCATATTGCATGTCACTATGAAGATTATTTTTGCTGAGATGGTTGACTACTTCTTTATTTCGCACAGATTCCAGCAGCTTACTCGTGACGCACAAGAGACTTATTAGTCTGTACTGAGAGGGAGATGAGCGATTACCTGAATTCTTAAATACAGGGCATACTGATGAGATTTTCCACAGTGTTGGGAAGCATTTCTCCTTAAAACAACGCTTAAATAACTTTGTAAGTATGGGCGCTAGTTCCGATTCAAGCCTTTTGAGTACTATAATTGGAATGCCGTCAAGGCCAGTTGTTTTACTGGAATCAAGATATTGGATTAGCTTGGCAACATCACCTACAGATATTTGTATGTCATATAGCGTGTTTTCTGATATACGAGGAAATACTGGGAACCAAGGAAGCAAGATTATTGAAGAAATTACCTGAACTGATCACCGTATTATTTTATTTTGCTAAATACAGGAGAGGATTACACAGCCACACACACAGACGCGACGCGCACACACATATGTTTGTATGAATATATATATATATATATATATATATATATATATATATATATATATATATATATACATACATACAGTGGCCACAGGAGATACAATCAGGGAAAACAACCCTAAGCAAAATTCATTCCAAAGCAGAAAAACTAAAGCTGGCTTGCCAAGTCACTATTAATACAGATGTAGGCAAATTTGGCCACAATTTATTGACTTGAAAATATAGGTTCTTTTTACCAATTATCATAAAATTCTAACATTAGAATAGTATTATAATCGAAGAATATTAAGGTTGGATGGAAGAGTCCAACAACATGTACCTACCAAAATCAGAAATGGGACATACCAAACAACAGACGTACTCACTCACTATTTCATTTAAAGATCTTGAAGACTGTTCACGTTCGGTTGAGAGGGCCTTCCCTGTGTAAGCAGAAGGAATGCCTCTTAGGTTTGAGCGTGATTAGTCTCTAGGATCTTCGAGTAATATAACCTTGCTGTATTTCAATCGCTTTTCCCCAATTTTTCCCCCATACATAACGTAACGCAACGTGATTTTATTTGTACATATTTCCGATTCCCATTCATGTTTTTTTTTTTCCAAAACAAATTCCTCGGTACAGCTTTGATAAAGCGAGGGCGAAACGGGTCAGCTGACTCCCCTATTTCCCCCCTTTTCTTCTCTTCGCCCCGTTAACTTTATTTTAAACGTTGACTTTATTTTAAAAGTTTTTAATCATGAATTTAATTATTTTCTTCATGATTGGGTTATATAAATTTTGTACCCCTCAAAGAATCATTATATATATATATATATATATATATATATATATATATATTTATATATATATATATAATAAAAGTTACAATAAGTTTACTAAGGTAATCAAAATGGTAAACTTAAAATATATTATAAATATTAAAGAGTTAATATTTACAAGTAAAATAAACTCAGCCAGATATAAAAAGCTCAATAAAACCGAAAAGGAAATAGAGCTTATAATCATTTATTTATTAATCATTTGTTCATATATATATATATATATATATATATATATATATATATATATATATATATATATATTTATTTATTTTTTTCTCTTATTTTTCTATTTTTTTATTTATTCATTCATCTCTTACTTTTCTTCTTTTTACGTAAATGACTTCAACTGGAACTTAGGTCAACTTCTTATGAAAGAGCGTATCTTTGTTATTGTAAATACTGCCCTCCCTTATACATATGCTAACTAACGTGTCAATCACCCCAGGACATGCTTTCGACGGTTACCTACTATCCCTCTCCCTTTCTCTCTCTCTCTCTCTCTCCATAACTGCCTAATCATAATTAAACGTCGCTTTCCTAATTAGCTGCTTACCCCTTTCTTTCCTTTTTATTATTTTTATTTACTTATTTTTCTTTCTTTCTTCTTCTATTTCTATCTCAATTATTTACCCACTTCCTCTTTTTCTTTTACTTGTCTCTCCCTCTTTCCCTCTCTCCCTAAAACTTGTTTTGTCTGATTTTATATTTAACCACCCCACTTAGCCTCTTGCCACTTCTTAATGACTTTACAGTTGGCCTCTGTTGCTGTTTTTTGATTCGATGTTATACATTTTCAATTTTTTTTTTACTGTAATAAATATTTATTTCTGTGGAGTCCAATGAAATTACCGAGTCGTTAACACGATTCGGTAATCGAAACATGCGTAACAATACAGATGAAAAATAATGAGTAAGTGGTAAATGAAAAAGACCTGAAGAAAGTGCTCAATAGTGCTACAGAGCAACGTATACTTTTATTAAATTACCTGAAAGTCAAAGAGTATAAAATGCAAACTTACACAGAACTTAAACAATGCGTTTTATGTTCGACTTATTAAAACCTGGAGAAATATTTTGTTAAGGTAAATTGGTGTCCTTTTTCTTTCCCTACCAAATGGGAGAACTCATTTTACTTACTTTTAAGTACTTAGAATAGGGATCGTTTTTTTATATGAAGTTTTTTTTTATTTAAATCCAATTTACGGTATCTTTAGTTTGTTAACTTGTTAGGTTAAATTACAGAATAGTTACAAAACGCTTCCCTCTTCCGCTGTTAAGAATAGATTTCGAAATAATAACGAGATTATTTTAGCACGGACAATA
Organism: Euprymna scolopes; assembly: GCF_053919585.1. NCBI lineage: Eukaryota > Metazoa > Mollusca > Cephalopoda > Sepiida > Sepiolidae > Euprymna > Euprymna scolopes. The sequence goes on from NC_136492.1 coordinate 43,283,612, forward strand.
TTCTTCATAATTACCGGCTTTTGAAGCAAAAAAAAAAATGACGTTTTATAGGTACAGTAAATTCAAACAGCTTCAAAAAAAATAATAAAGTACATAAATAATATCGACAAGTTTTTATTTTTGTCTTATTTCAGTGTGCTCCGTTTTGAGGAGGTAATTTTCCCCACATCAAATCCCCACCTTGTGTCTGATTCGTGTGGAGGCAGATGAACAATATCTTACACTTAATGTGGAGGCGGGCAGTATTTCCTGTATAAATTTAATGTAGAACGATCATCTGCTTTCTGACCAGTAAGCGTTAACGATCGTTTATTTCCGGATCAGATAACAGGTAAACATTAAAAAATTTCTCAACATCTGAATCAAGACCTGAATGCAATGGATAATTTCCCTTTAAATTTAAACTAAAATAACAGCTTATCTTGATCTTTCATGTTCTTAAACATGTGCACATACGCAGAAAAATAAAACGCAGGAACAAATTAATACCTACACACCCCCTTATTATTTTTTCACTTTCGTTCAACGATTACGCGTAAACATCTTGTAAGCATATTTGCAATAAATAAATAAATAAGTCATCGTTTTCCGATATAAATTTAATGCTGAATGATCATCCGCTTCCGGACCAGCAAATGTTAATTATCACCAAATTATTTTAGCTTGGAATTGAGCTTTTTCTTTTACTGCACACACAACACGCAAGCACAAATGAAACACAGGAACTTCCTCTGTTTTAATGTGTTAATTTATTAACTTTTACTAAAAAAAAAAAAATGTAAGTAAATTGAAAATCAAAATTATTGCTGCTTTTTTTTCTTTTTAATAAATTGAATAGTAGTTAAAATTAATTATTTAAGTAAATTATTACAAAAAATGTTTAACATAAATAGTTTTAATTTTTTAAATAAAAATAAATTATTGCAAACAAAATCGAAAAGTAAATGTTATACCAATGAACCGATCAGAAAACAAAAGAAGCAATTTATTCTATTGTACTTTGGTTGGATTATGGGTTCATTAGGAGTTCTAATACAGGTCATCATTAGAGATTATTCACTGATATTAACTGGTGATGTTCCCTGGAATCTGGGTAATGACAAGTTTCCCCAGTTTTCCACTACGTCTACTTATTTTGACGACCTTTGTAAATAACATTGGATTATCGATACAGCCGTTTACTATTAATTTCTCTCTGGAGATAACCATCGGTCTTCACTGGAATTTGGGTTGCAATACCACCACCCCCCACCCCGAAGATCCCAGTATTCTTCGTACTTATCCAGTGGAGATATGGTTTGTGCTTTCACTCCTCGGCCCTTCCATCCTTGAACTTTCACACCTATTTTGTGTAATATTAGCCAGGGCTTCTTCTTCTTTGGGGAGGTGTGCGCTGTTATCATTAATATTATCGTTATTATTATTATACTCGCTATGAGTTCTCACACATGTTATCATCGAAGATTTCTCTCTGTCAACAACCTGTAGTGTTCCATGAAGTCTACGTTACAATCTTCTCAGATTTCCAAAATTCTTCACCTCTTTCGATAAACTTTGCAAATGAATTTGGGTTATCGCAACAACCGTTTACCATTGATTTCTCGCTGGCAACGACAATTGCCCTTCACTGGAATTTGGGTGGCAATAAATCTGCTCAAGGTCCAAGTCCGATTCGTACTCATCCAGTGGAAGTCTGGTTAGTGCTTTCTCTCCCGGGTCTTTCCATCCTCATTTACTCTTCACGACTAGTTGGTTTGGTGCCAGTTGATGCCCGCCAGAACATTTGTATTTATTTATTTATTTATTTATTTTAACCTAGGATTGGCGTTATTTGCAATAATATGGTTTCAGTCTTTTTCGCATTTATCCAGTTTAGGTTTTATTAGTTCTTTCTGTCCTCAGTCTTTCTATCCTCCTTAACCCTTCACGACTATTTTATGTGGTGTCAGTCGATGCGAACACTACAATGTTTTTTTTTTCTTTTAAGGCGGATAAATTAACTTACAATAATACGGTTTAAGTTTTCTTAGTTCCATATGTTGTTCCTCTATCTTTTTGTTTGACTTCTATTGCAATTTTCACAGTGTTTGGTTAGCGTTTGTAATTCATGTGTATTAGTATTTGCATTCAAGTGTTTTCCTTAATATTTCAGTCGTTTTATTATTGTTATCCGTTGTGTCCTCTCAGCCATCCCTTTGATTCCAATCTTTCCTATTCTTTATTCAAAGTTGTTTTTTGTGTGTGATTGTCAGCAGTACTTCTATCTAGTGGTGTTATCTTGATTTTCTTCATCTTCCAGATCGTTTTCAGCTATCTGACCAGTTCCGCATATTTGTTTCGCTTCTTCGTCCACTTCATATTTACCCTATGATCTGCTGGGACGGCAAAGTCTGAGATCTAGCAAAACTTTTCAACTTTGTTAACCATTATGATACTCGGTCTTCTTACTTGGATGAGTTTATCTGTCTGTTCGTCCATGCCCGATAGAATTTTGCCATTTTAATTTTCAAGTACGGCTGCCGGTTTGTGCTTGTGCCATTTGTCGAGTTGTTCAAGATGCCATTGTTTGCATAGTTCTCGGTGAACTGACTCTTCCCACTTGATCGTGTCTATTCTTATATTCTCTTTGGGCTAGTTTGCTGCATTCACTTATTATGTGATTTATCGTGTTATCTCTTTGTTCGCAGAGTCTGCATTTGTTGTTTTTTTTGTGTGTGTTTTGCCGATTTTTGCTTTGATGTCGTTGATTCTAATCGCGTTATCTTGTGCCGCTCTTATTAGGAATTCAGTTTCTCTGTTTAGGTATCCTTTTTGTAGCTATGCCCAAGTATTTTTGTGAATCGCGTCCTCATGCATCGCCCGTGAAGCTGTTTCTCTTTCCAAATTTTTCTCGCTTTATTTCTAGCCGCTCTATTCTGTCTTATATATTTTTACAGCGTTTCCTTTTATGTATTTTCGATTTCTTTTTGTGTGTGTATGTGTGTGTATTATTCACCCAGTTTTCTATAGAAACTAGTCCTCTTCCCCCGTCTTTCCTTTTAAGATAGAATCGGTTAGCATTATCTTTTTGGTGTGATGCATTTGGTGTGGTCATATGATCGCTGGTCTCTTTGTCTGGATGCCTCAGTTCTTCTTTGGTTCAACCTATAAACTATTCGGAGTATCTTCCTAGTGATACTGTCCATGTGTTTATACGTTTAATTATGTTTCTACTATATAGTTTAGTTTCTGTGAGTTTTATTGTGCTTCTTAGATATTACTTTCTAATTTTTACTTTAATTTCTGTTGGGTTGATGGTGTTTGCTTCGAGAAATATGTAGTGCTCTGATCTCCGTTTAATCGGGTAGTTCCATATTTCCGTTGCCTCCAGTTTTCCCCCTTCTTATAACTAACAGTACAAACTTTTCTGTGTTAAATTTCATTCGGATATGCTGGCTGAAGTTTCAAGTAATCCATATACATTAGGTGTTTCATTCTTTAATATGTATTAGTAAACTTGTATAAGGTGTTGCACTTCCTTGGTACATTAAGGGGCATCATGGTTATGATAAATAATAGTTTGATAGGAAGTCTCCATGAAAGATCCCTCTTTGTATTTTTATTTCAGTTATGAATTGTCTTTTATCTGTCAGTTCAAGTCGCCGTGTTCTCATTGCATATTCAGTCAAACTGATAATCTTGTATAGTATTTTGTAAATATTTAAGAATTGTATCACCTATCCTATTTCACACTTTCTTATAGTCGATTCATGCCAAGGATATATTCGTTTTCCTACTTTTTACCTCCTTCAAGAGAATTGCCATTCTGGTTTTGTCTTTTTTATTTGCCCAGTATCTCTCCCACTTTAAATTTCATACTTAATGTCTTGCATAAATAAAATTGAGTTAGTAATAGTATCTGTTGGAATTCAGGGTAGGGGGGGTTGTGCCTCATTTTTGTTTCTGCCTTTAATTTCTTCCATTTTTGGTTCTTCGAAAACAGAAGCGTTATTTTTCCATCATACTTTATGATGTTTTCTATTTCGGTTTCTTCATTCTCCATTAGTTCTATTGTTTCACATTTGCATCGTTCAAGTTTTGCATGTTTCTATGTGTGGCGTTCAACTGAGATGTGTTTTTTGTACTGTCATTTATATTTCGTTGGATTTCTATTGGTTCTAAATTTGAAAATAACATTTTCGTGAGAAAAATTTTCCTTTAGTCTTCAATTTTTTTGTGTTGGATTATACTCAGTAAACATTTTTTGCGTTGAATGATAGTCAGTAAACTATTTTTTGCATTGTATAAGAGTCAGTAACCAATTTTTTGCGTTGTATGATAGTCAGTACACAATTTTTTGCGTTGAATAATAGTCAGTAACCAATTTTTTGCGCTGTATGATAGTCAGTAAACAATTTTTTTGCATTGTATAAGAGTCAGTACACAATTTTTTGCGTTGAATGATATTCAGTAAAAAATTTTTTGCGCTGTATGATAGTCAGTAAACAATTTTTTGCGTTGCATGATAGTCAGTAAAAAAATTCTTGCGTTGTATGATAGTCAGTAAACAATGTTTTTGCGTTGTATGATAGTCAGTAAAAAAATTTTTGCGTTGTATGATAGTAAACAATTTTTTTGCGTTGTATAATAGAAGAAAACTTTTTGGGTTGTATGCTTGTAAACAATATTTTTCGTTGTATGATAGTCAGTAAACAATGTTTTTGCGTTGTATGATAGTCAGTAAACAGTTTTTTGCGTTGTATGATAATCAGTAAAAATTCTTTGCATTGTATGAAAGTAAACAATATTTTGCGTTGTATGATAGTCAGTAAACAATGTTTTGCGTTGTATGATAGAAGAACACTTCTTTGGGTTGTATGCTTGTAAACACTATTTTTCGTTGTACGATAGTCAGTAAACAATTTTTGCGTTGTATGATAGTCAGTAAACATTTTTTGCGTTATATGATAATCAGTAAACATTTTTTGCGTTGTATAATATTCAGTAAACAATTTTTTGCGTTGTATGTAAGTAACCAATTTTTTGCGTTGTATAATAGTCAGCAAAAATTATTTTGTGTTGTATGACAGTAAGTAACCAATTTAATTGTGTTGTAAGATAGTCAGTCAACAATTTTTTGCGTTGTATGATAGTCAGTAAATCATTTTTTTGCGTTGTATAATAGTCAGTAAACAATTTTTTCGTTGTATTATAGAAAACAATTTTTGTGTTGTATGCTTGTAAACTATTTTTGCGTTTTATAATAGTAAACATTTTTTGCGTTGTATAATATTCAGTAAACAATTTCTTTGCGTTATATGATAGTAAGTAACCAATTTTTTGCGTTGTATGATAGTAAACAATTTTTTTTCGTTGTATGATAGTCAGTAAACGATTTTTTTTCGTTGTATGATAGTCAGTAAACAAACTTTGCGTTGTATGATAGTCAGTAAACAATTTTTGCGTTGTATGATTGTCAGTAAACAATATTTTGCCTTGTGTGATAGTTTTGCGTTGTATGATAGTCAGTAAACAATTTTTTGCGTTGTATGATGGTTAGTAAACAATTTTTTCGTTGTATGATAGTCAGTAAACAATGTTTTTCGTTGTATGATAGTCAGTAAACAATTTTTTTGGGTGTATGATAATCAGTAAACAATTTTTGCGTTGTATGATAGTCAGTAAACAATGTTTTTCGTTGTATGATAGTCAGTAAACAATTTTTTGCGTTGTATGATAGTCAGTAAAAAAATTTTGCGTTGTATGATAGTCAGTAAACAATTTTTGCGTTGTATAACAGTCAGTAAACAATTATTTTTCGTTGTATGATAGCCAGTAAACAATTTTTTCGTTGTATGATAGTCAGTAAACAATTTTTTGTGTTGTATGATAGTAAACAATTTTCTGCGTTATATGTCAGTAGACAACTTTTTGCGTTGTATGATAGTCATTAAGCAATTTTTTGCGTTGTATGACAGTCAGTAAACATTTTTTGCGTTGTATGATAGTCAGTAAACTATTTTTGCGTTGTATAACAGTCAGTAAACAATTATTTTGCGTTGTATGATAGCCAGTAAACAGTTTTTGCGTTGTATGATAAAGAGTAAACAATATTTGCGTTGTATGATAGCCAGTAAAAAATTTTTTCATTGTATGATAAACAGTAAACAATTTTTGCGTTGTATGATGGTCAGTACACAATTTTTGCGTTGTATGATAGTCAGTAAACAATTTCTTTCCGTTCTTTGATAATCAGTAAACAATTTTTGCGTTGTATGATAGTAAGTGAACATTTATTGGCGTTGTGTGATAGGCAGTAAATCATTTTTTCGTTGTATGATAGTCAGTAAACAGTTTTTCCCTTATATAATAGTCAGTAAACAATGTAAACATTTCTTTGCGTTGCATGACAGTCAGTAAACAATCTTTTGGGTTGTATAAGAATCAGTAAACAATTTTTTGACTTGTATGATAGTCAGTAAACAATTTATTGGGTTGTATGACAGTCAGTAAACATTTTTTGTGATGTATGATAGTCAATAAACAATTTTTTTTTTCGTTTTGTGATAGTCACTAAACAATTTTTTGCGTTGTATGAGAGTAAGTAAACAATTCTTGCGTTGTATGATAGTCAGTAAACAATTTTTTGCATTGTATGATAGTCAGTAAACAAATTTTTGCATTGTATGATAGTCAGTAAATATTTTTATGTGTTGTATGATAGTATGTAAATTTTTTTGCGTTGTATGATAGTCAGTACACAATTTTTTCGTTGTATTATAGTCAGAAAACATTTGTATGTGTTGTATGATAGTAAACAATTTTTTGCGTAGAATTATAGCCAGTAAACTTTTTTTGCGTTGTATGATAGTCAGTAAACAACTTTTTGCGTTGTATGAAAGTCAGTAAACATTTTTTTCGTTGTATCATAAAATCTTTTGCTTTGTATGATAGTCAGTAAACATTTTTTTGGTGTATGATAGTCAGTAAATAATATTTTGCGTTTTATTGTTTTGCGTCAGTAACCAATTTTTTGCGTTGTATGGTAGTAAATAATTGTTGCGTTGTATAATAGTCAGAAATCATTTTTTGCGTTGTATGACAGTCAGTAAACATTTTGTTTGCTTTGTATGATAGTCAGTAATCATTTCTTGCGTTGTATGAATGTCAGTAATCAATGTTTTTTCGTTGTATGATAGTCAGTAAACAATGTTTTTGCGTTGTATGATAGTCAGTAAACAATGTTTGCGCGTTGTATGATAGTCAGTAAACAATGTTTTTGCGTTTTATGATAGTTAGTAAACAAGGTTCTGCGTTGTATCATAGTCATTAAACGATTTTGCGTTGTATTATGGTCAGTAGACATTTTTTTTTTGCCTTGTATGATAGTCAGTAAACAGTTTTTGTGCGTTGTATGATAGTCAGTGAACAATTTTTTATGTTGTATGATAGTCAGTAAGAAATTTTTTGCGTTTAATGATAGTCAGTAGAAAACTATTTTGCGTTGTATGATAGTCAGTAAACAATTTTTTGCGTTTTATGATAGTCAGTGAACAATTGTTTTTGCGTTGTATGATAGTCAGTAAACAATTTTTTGCGTTGTATAATAGTCAGTGGACATTTTTTTGCGTTTTATAATATTCATTATCAAATTTTTTGGGTTGTATGATAGTAAACAATTTTTTGCGTTGTATAATAATCAGTAAACATTTTTTTGCTTTGTATGATAGTCAGTAAAAATTCTTTGCGTTGTATGATATTCAGCAAACAATGTTTTTGCGTTGTATGATAGTCAGTAAACAATTTGTTGCGTTGTATGATAATAAAGAATTTTTTGCGTTTTATGATAGTGAACGATTGATGCGTTGTAGGATGGTCAGAAAACCATTTTTGCGGTGTATGATAGTCAGTAAACAATTTTTGCGTTTTATAATAGTCAGTAAACATGTTTTGCGTTGTATGATGCTAATTAAACAATTTTTTGCGTTATATTGTAGTCAGTAAACAATTTTTTGCGTTGTATCTTAGTAAATAAACAATTTTTTGCGTTGCATTGTAGTTAATAAACAATTTTTTTCGTTGTATGATAGTCAGTAAACAATTTTTGCGTTGTTTGATAGTCAGTAAACAATTTTTTCGTTGTTTGATAGTCAGTAAACAATTTTTGCGTTGTATGATAGTCCATAATCAATTTTATTGTGTTGTATGATAGTCAGTAAACAATTTTTGGGTTGTATTATAATCAGTAAACTTTCTAATTGCGTTGTATGATAGTCAGTAAACAATTTTTTGCGTTCTATGATAGTCAGTAAACAATTTTTGTGCGTTGTATGATAGCCAGTAACCTTTTTTTTCGTTGTATGATAGTCAGTAAACATTTTTTTGCGCTGTATGATTGTCAGTTTCAGTAAACAATTTTTGTGTGTTGTTTAATGGTCAGTAAACGTGTTTTTGCGTTGTATGATACTCCGTAAACATTTTTGTGCGTTGTATGATAGTCAGTAAACAATTTGTTGCGCTGTATTGTAGTCAGTAAACAATTTTTGCGTTGTGCTATAGTAAATAAACAATTTTTTGCGTTGTATGATAATCAGTAAACAATTTTTTGCGTTGTATGATAGTCAGTAAACATTTTTTTCGTTGTATGATAGTCAGTAAACAATTTTTTTTGTTGTATGATAATCAGTAAACATTTTTTGCCTTGTATGATAGTCAGTTAACATTTTTAGCGTTGTTTGATAGTCAGTAAACAATTTTTTGCTTTGTATGATAGTCCGTAATTATTTTTTGCGTTGTAATAGTCAGTAACTAATTTTTTTTTTCGTTGTGATAGTCAGTAACACATTTTTTTGGGTTGTATTTTAATCAGTTTACTTTTTATTGCGTTGTATTATAGTCACTAAACATTTTTTTGCGTTCTATTGTAGTCAGTAAACAATTTTTTTGCTTTGTATGATAGTCAGTAAACAATTTTTTTGCGTTGTATGATAGTAGTAAACATTTTTTTGCGTTGTATGATAGTCAGTAAAAAATTTTTGCGTTGTATGATTGTCAGTAAATAAATTTTTTTGTTTTCTATTATAGTCAGTAAACAATTTTATTGCGTTGCATGATAGTCAGATTACAATTTTTTGCGTTGTAGGATAGAAAAAATCTTTTTGTGTTGTCTGCTGGTAAACAATATTGTGCGTTGTATAATAGTCACTAAACAGTTTTTGCATTGTATGATAGCCAGTAAACAATTTTTTCTTTGTATGATAGTCAGTAAACAATTTTTTGGCGTTGGATGATCGTAAGTAAACAATTTTTCGTTGTATTATAGTAAACAATTTTTTTGCGTTGTATGATAGTAAACGATTGATGCGTTGTAGGATGGTCAGAAAACAATTTTTTGTGGTGTATGATAGCCAGTAAAAAATTTTTGCGTTGTATAATAGTCAGTAAACATGTTTATGTGTTGTATGATACTCAGGAAACAATTTGTTGCGTTGCATGATAGTCAGTAAACAATTTTATTACGCGGTATTGTATTCAGTAAACAATTATTTGCCATTGTATGATAGTTAATAATCAATTTTTTTCGTTGTATGATAGTCAGTAAACATGTTTTTGCGTTGTATGATACTCAGTAGGATAGTCAGTAAACAATTTTTTGCGTTTTATGATAGTACCTTAACATTTTTTTTGCGTTGTACGATAGTCAGTCTACAATTTCTTTCGTTGTATGATAGTCAGTAAACATTTTTGTTGCTTTGTATGATAGTCAGTAAACAATTTTTGCGTTAGATGATAGTACATAATTTTTTGCGTTGTATAATAGTTAAGAAACATTGTTTGCGTTGTATGATAGTTAGGAAACATTTAGTTTGCTGCGTATGATAGTCAGTAAACATTTTTTCGAGTTGTATGATAGTCAGTAAACAATGTTTTTGCCTTGTATGGTAGTCAGTAAACAATGTTTTAAGCGCTGTATGATAGTCAGTAAATAATTTTTATCGTTGTATGATAGTTAGTAAACAAGGTTTTTGCGTTGTATGATAGTTAGTAAACAATTTTTTTCGTTGTATGATAGTTAGTAAACAATGTTTTCGTGTTGTATCATAGTCAGTAAACAATCTTTTCGTTTTATGATAGTCAGGAGACATGTTTTTGCCTTTTGTGATAGTCAGTAAACAATGTGTTTGCGTTGTATTATAGTCAGTAAACAATATTTTGCGTTTTATGATAGTCAGTCAACAATTTTTTGCGTTGTATGATAGTCAGTAAACATGTTTTTGCGTTGTATTATAGTCAGTAAACAATTTTTTGCGTTTTATGATAATCAGTAGACAATTTTTTTGCGTTTTATAATATTTAGTATAAATTTCTTTGGTTGTATGATAGTAAACAATTTTTTGCGTTGTATAATAGTCAGTAAACATTTTTTTGCGTTGTATGATAGTCAGTGAACAATTTTTTTGCGTTGTATGATAGTCAGTAAACAATTCTTTTCGTTTTATGATAATCAGTAAACAATTGTTTGCGTTGTAGGATAGAAAACACCTTTTTGTGTTGTATGCTTGTAAACAATATTTTGCGTTGTTTGATAGTCAGTAAACAATTTTTTGCGTTGTATGATAGTCAGTAAACAATTTTTTGCATTGTATGATAGCCAGTAAACAATTTTTTCTTTTGTATGATAGTCTAAAACAATTTTTTGCGTTGTATGATAGCAAACAATTTTTTGCGTTGTATGATAGTAAACGTTGATGCGTTGTAGGATGGCCAGAAAACAATTTTTTGCGGTGTATGATAGTCAGTAAACAATGTTTTGCGTTGTATAATAGGCAGTAAACATGTTTTTGCGTTATATGATACTCAGTTAACAATATTTTGCGTATTATGATAGTCAGTAAACAATTTTTTGTCGTTGTATTGTAGTCAGTAAACAATGTTTTGCGTTGTATGATAGTTAATAACCAATATTTTTCGTTGGATTATAGTCAGTAAACATGTTTTTGCGTTGGATGATACTCAGTAAACAACTTTTTGCGTTTTATGATAGTCAGTAAACAATTTTTTGCGTTGTATGATAGTCAGTAAACATTTTTTTGCGTTGTTTGATAGTCAGTAAACAATTTTTTTGCGTTGTATGATAGTCCGTAATCAATTTTTTTGCGTTGTATGATAGTCAGTAAACAATTTTTTGGGTTGTATTATAATAAGTAAACATTTTTTTTTCATCGTTTGATAGTCAGTAAACAATTTTTTTGCGTTGTATGATAGTCAGTATGTTACATGATAAGGGATGTCCCATGTAAGTATAAAAATAGAGAGATTTAGTTAAAATGAAAATGAAATAGAATAGACGAAATTCGAACCTCGTAATTTAGGTTTAGAAATATATTACGAGAGAGAATTAGCAAATGGAATGTAAAAAAAACATTGTTTTGCTTAGAGATAAAATAGTTTTAAGAAAAGAATGTGTATTATCAATTCTGTTATGGAATTCAATGGAAGAATTCAACTATAGGATAATTTAATAAACATGTTTTTAACATATTGTAAATATATGTTACTGGGAATATAGGTTAAAATTCCTTTTGTAAACAAAGGAAAAGGTTTTGGACACGCATTTTGAGAACACGTGAAAGAAGACACATGTTTTAACATGTGTATGATGTCATGGAAAATAGGAAGATCTCGATATAGTTAGAAATTTTAGAGTCAAGAGAGGGAGTCTGAGAGAGAGTCTGAGGACGACAGACGACAGTCTGGTGTCCAGAAATGGACAGTCGAACGTCTGGAAGTGAGACGGTCACCTTTGAAACATAGAATGTGAAACTTTGAATTCCTGACGAAGAAAACCACGACCGGTCGGAGAAGAAATAAACCCATCATATGTTTTTATAAACGTCATCTTTGTGTTGTAATTCTACCAAAAGGTAAAGTGATTATATGTCTTATATATCATGTGTTTTAAAATGTCTTTACATACACAATGTCTCGACATCACATATCTACAATGTGAACACTAAGACTGTCTCAACACTACCTCCTCACTAACACTTCTAAGTATGAACATTTTATATATATGAATCTCTTCATAACACGAACACAGAACTCAACATCTCTCTCTCTCTCTAAGACTTTAAGACTCACACTTTTAATAAGACTTAATAACAATCATAACAACAAACAATAATAACAATAACAACAACAATAAGAAAAAGAACGACAATAATAATAACCAATATATAACAATTAAACATTTTTTGCGTTGTATGACAGTAAACATTTTTTTGCGTTGTATGATAGTCAGTAAAAATTCTGTGTTGTATGATAGTCAGCAAACAATGTTTTTGCCTTGTATGATAGTCAGTAAAAATTTTTGCGTTGCATGAGAGTCAGAAAACAATTTTTTGCATTGTAGGATAGAAAACAACTTTTTGTGTTGTATGCTTGTAAAGAATATTTCGCGTTGTATAGTAGTCACTTAACATTTTTTGCATTGTATGATAGCCAGTAGAAATTTTTTTCTTTGCATGATAGTCAGTAAACAAATTTTTGCGTTGTCTGATAGTCAGTAAACAATTTTTTGCGTTGTATGATAGTCAGTAAATACTTTTTTGCGTTGTATTATAGTAAACAATTTTTTTCGTTGTATGATAGTAAACAATTTTTTGCGTTGTATGATAGTAAACAATTTTTTGCGTTGTATGATAGTAAACAATTTTTGCGTTGTATTATAGTAAACGATTGATGCGTTGTAGGATGGTCAGAAAAACATTTTTGCGGTGTATGATAGTCAGTAAACAATTTTTTGCGTTGTATAATAGTAGTAAACATGTTTTTGCGTTGGATGATACTCAGTAAACAATTTTTTCGTTGTATGATAGTCAGTAACCATTTTCTTTCGTTGTATGATAATCAGTAAAAAATTTTTTGCTTTATATGATAGTCAGTAAACATTTTTGCGTTGTTTGATAGTCAGTAAACAATTTTTTTGCGTTGTATGATAGTCCGTAATCAATTTTTTTGCGTTGTATGATAGTCAGTAAACCATTTTTTTGGTTGTATTACAATCCGTAAACATTTTTTTTGCGTTTTATGAAACTCAGTAAACAATTTTTTTGCGTTCTATGATAGTCAGTAAACAATTTTTTCGCATTGTATGATAGTCACTAACCATTTTTTTGCGTTGTATCATAGTCAGTAGACAATGTATTTGCGTTGTATTATAGTCAGTAAACACTTTTTTGTGTTGTGTGATAGTCAGTAAACAATTTCTTTTTCGTTGCATGATAGTCAGTAAACATTTTTTTCGTTTTTTGATAGTCAGTAAACACGTTTTTTCGTTGTATGATAATCAGTAAACAATTTTTTGCGTTGTATGAGAGTCAGTACACAATTTTTTGCGTTGTATGATAGTCAGTAAACAATTTTTTGCGTTGTATGATAGTAAATAATTTTTTGCGTTGTATAATAGTCAGGAAACATTTTTTGCGTTGTATAATAGTCAGAAAACATTGTTTGCGTTGTATGATAGTAAACATTTTGTTTGCTTTGTATGATAGTCAGTAAGCAATTTTTTGCGTAGTATGATAGTCAGTAAACAATGTTTTTGCGTTGTATGATAGTCAGTAAACAATTTTTTTGCGTTGTATGATAATCACTAAACATATCTCATAACTCTTTCCTCCGTTTCCGATAAAGCTATTCTTAGATATGACCTCTGTAATAGCATTGCATTACCAGTTTTTAATCTTTTGTTTTCATGTCTTCCTTAGGTTTTTTTGTTTATGTTGGTTATCCTTGCTGTCCTGTGTTTGATGGGTATTTTGGTCCCTGCAATTATAGGAGGCACGTACCTGCTTTCCATTTTTCTGCACCACTAGTGAATGGTACAGAACAGAGATCTATTTGCAGAAATTGTCTAAAAGAAATAATAATAAGCGTTTGTCGACCTTGTTTGAAGCTTTGGACTGACACAAGTTGATTCATGTCACTTCTGAGTAGTCTTCTATTTCGTCTAGGATCGTATGAATCAGATGAAAGTTGTTCTAAATTCATCCTTCCATCACTGCTTGAGTTTAATCGATTCTCTGTTAATACCCTGCAAACGGTTCGATAAGATCTTGGCCCAAATCTTGAACTCTGTTCACAGGCTTCAAATCGTCTAGTTTCTTCCCACCGTGCCTAAACTAACCGCGATCAAATATTTGACTTAATTGAAAGCATCCGATATCTGGAGCAATCTTGTCTGCCAGGAAGCTATTCATTATTTTACGCATATACCGAGTGTTTGTATAGATTCATATGGATTCGTATTCTTGCGTTGAGTTCGAGTTCAATTTTCTTTGGGTAATTATTTTATTTACTACGCTATTTAGAAGGGTAGAAACAAGGTTGTTGTTATTGTTGTTTTTGTTGTTGTTATTGTTGTTGTTGAGCGTCATTCATTTATTTCATATTATTGTTGGCATTCGTTTTGCTCGATTTCTTTCCTGTTACAGTTTTTTTCTAGAAAGACAGCGGGTACTTACAAGTGGACCACGTGAAGGTTGCCAACATCTCTAAGTGAAAGTGATTTTGTTAAATGAACTCGATCCGAACTTGGTGCACCCAATTGTCAGTCTGTGTCGTTAACCACTTAGCCACCGTGACCACTCAGACACAAGGTCAGATGTGGATTTGATGAAATGATTAAATAACAATCTACAATCTGAATTAAGAACATCGTGTAAATGAAGTATATTTGTCAGCATACAGCATTAATTAAAATAAATTAAATACGATTATACGACCTGTTTTATTAGGTTTTTATTAGTAAAATAGGGCAAGACAAAGCGTAAAAGCTAGGACCAAGATGGCTGATTGATGGTCTCGTTTGTTTACGTCATTACGAGATGTTAAATTTTAAGGGAGGCAATTCTCAACAGCAAAAATTGTCTACTAATGAAGATAAAAAATTGCGGTAAAAATACTATTTAATTCTATACTGAATTTAGATGAAAAAAATGAATCACCCTCAAGAAAATAAGAAAGACGCTGACTTACCAGAGTAAAATTGCTTCAATTATCGAAGGCCTCTTATTTTAAATTACTTATACCAATAGAGAACGTTTTCAATTTTTATAAAGCCTCCATTCTTCACTGCTGGAGAGGGACTAGATATGTTAATTTATTATCTGACTGTTAAATGTCGCGAAACTTATGGAGAATAGTATCAAGTCCATGGTCGACGGATTTAATCTCATACCTTAACGGCTTTTTGGATTATTCTTATGATTGAAGTATCACTAAATTTATACTTCCCTCGCTTCTTGATATCTACAAAAGACTATCTCACACCTTGGAATTACCCAAGCCGGTTTGATTTTTTTCTTTTTCATTTCTCCCCTTTCTTTATTCACCTTGACAAACATTATATAAACATTGTTGCATTCTATGACCACCATCATAAAATGCAGTCTCATAAAATGCTAAAACTAGCAAAGTTGTATATAAATTGCTTTCTTCATAAATTGTTAATAATATTTTCAATTTGAGGTCATTTCCTTAATAAATTTTTAATTAATAAAATATAATAATAATTAAATACACTTTTTAAAAATATAAAAATTATCTTCCTTTATTATATTTGCCAACAAGTCCAAATATAAAATGATTCTTTATCTTTCAGTACAGAAAATATAGAAACTTTTGGATCAGTTTTCTCATTTCCTTGGTTGTTTGGAAAAATATAAACACAAGGCATCTTTGATAACTGACACAATATATGATTGCCGTTGTAATATATTAATCTCCAAATACCATAATCTGTGGTGCAGAAAAACGACACTTAACGGAGCGACATTCTCTTTGCGACGACAACGATTCATCCCATTACTTAGTAGCTACAATCATGTGTAATCTATAAATCTATAAAAATGAGAATGTGCGTATGTGAGGACACTTCTTAACCTATATACTTAACGAATTTTTGATTTACAGATTTGAAATTTTATATATATATATATATATATATACATATATATATATATATATATATATATATATATATATATATATATATATATATATATATATAGGATATTCTGACGCGTGGAAGTTTTCAATCGGTTTTCATCCAAAAAACGGCTTGTTAAGGAGTCAAAATTAAAAAAAGAATTGTACTTGGGGGTCATCGGATTTTCATCTGTCAACTATTGCGCAACGGTTGCGCATGCCCGAATTGTTCACGTGACAGATTCTTTACGTTAAGAATAAGTAGGTTTGAAAAAACTTTTTAAAATCATGGCAAAATAGCCTAATGATGATCGTACATGACTCACTATCTTTAGCTTTTGGTTTCGATCTCAGCTCTAGTATTTTTTTAATTCCAAGAATTGAACTGTTTAGAAAAAAAAAACAATACTCGCATGCACATGTTTCAGTTTCTTTCCATTTTTTTACTTTATTTTTTTAAAAGGAATAAATGTTATCGGACGACGCCGGGTACATCTGCTAGTAATAAATTAATAAAAACGCGAACAACAGTCTTGCTTAATGACGGCATGCTCTTTAATGTGTTTGCTTTTCACAATATGTAAAATGATATATTTTCATTGCCAGAAATCCGAGGGGAACGACTCACTTGACCAAAGACAAAAACTTTCTTTATTGCCACATTCCATGTCAGACTTCTTGTCAGTGACGTTGTATCTTGACATCTATTTCTACCTATGTATTTTTTCTTTTAATGGAATTTTCATTTCCATACGTCTGATTACAAAGTCCATATTTACTTAGACACCACACACACATAAGTTAGACACAAGATCGATTTTTAATGTGGGGGAAAAATCTGACTCACCAAAACAAAACAAAAAAACACTTGGGATTGGGACAAAAATGAAAATTGCCTTGGTCTAGGAAAATTTTAGGAAGGAAAAAATGGAGTATATTATGAGAATAGATATTACACAATCACGTTGACATACTGGTTCTCGCCAGATCAGCAAAGTTAAGCACCGTTGAGCCTGGCCAGTACTAGATGGGTGACCATTTGGGAAGGCTAGGTGCTGTATGTATCTTCTGGGAAGGTTGGGCGTGCGGTCAACACCCCCATCCCGAAAAAAGAACTCCCCGCTATAAAAAGCATCTACAAAGCTGTGGATGTCCTATGCCTCTCCAGGGGGTCAAAGCTATGGATGGGTGGAGATACTGCACTTTGCTTGGATCGAAATCATGATAAAATATCCACATTCATCTTTTTATCATGATCGGTATCGATTACTCCAGTTCAAATACTATCGGTTTTATTTTGATCGAATTACGTACTAAAACTTATGAAGGTATGAATCTAGAATTTAACCCCCTTAGTTTTGGATAATATAAGACGTGTTGAATCAATGCTGCAAAATGAATCTTTAAAACTAGTTATTATGTTTCAATATTTATTAGCCTAGAACGGGTTTATGTGCCCCTGTTTAATTGCTTCACACGAGGGCAGACGAAGGAACGAGGACGGTTTTGTAAAATGGGGAAAATTAAGCTCCACCAAAAGAGGCACTTTAGATTGGGACAAAATAAAAATTGATTCAGTCTAGAAAGATTTCTCCTTCACTGATCGAGTATAGAAAATGTGCAGCATCAGAACAGGTACCACACTTTGTTTATCGCTAAAAGGTTGATTTTGAACGGCGTCTCCATCTTGTTTGGGTATTTAATGTAATGAAAGGTTATTTATCGTATATTTTGTGTGAGTTGTATGGGTTTCTTTGTAGCCTATATCCGTGAAAGTCACCATTCTCTCATGCATGGGGTATTGTTGCCACATTTAGATTGGTGCAGTCCCCCCCCTCTTAAACACGAACAAAAAAAACAAAAAAAAAAAACGAAACTCTCATCCATTAGGTCACGTACTATCAACTAAGCTCCAATCCCTGTCCCATCGTCGCACTGTTGCATCCATGTGCATGTTTTAATGGAATGTGCTTTGATGAACCGGCTCGGCGAACATGCACCTGATTAACCTGTCAAGCAGCAAAATCCACCCCTTTCAATTTGAAGGTCCCTAGGTCCCAGAAGGTTTTCTACTCTAATAATTCTTTTCCCTCGGGCTGCTCAACTTTAGAATTCCCTTCCTTTCCTTTGCTTCCTTGACTGTACTAAACTACATAAGTTTAAATGTAACGTAAACAAACATCTTGCTACTCAACTCCCTACATAGTCCATAGTAGACATAGTCCCAAATAGTAGCCGCTTACGTCAAAGTGGCAATATGCCTTGTTTGGAATGAATAAGGATAAAAGAGGGCAAAGTTTATGACTCGTAAACAAAACAAAAATTCTGAGGAGAATTGGATTTATTTCATTTAAAAACTTGCGTCTCTCATATTGTTTGATCCCGTACGTGTGCACATTGAGTCGTGCATGTTTGCATATTGTGTGGCGGTTAAGGATTGTGTGCATGCTTTTATGGTATGTGAGTTCAGCAAAAAACGGAGATTATTCCTTACTGTTTCCACCCAACACCCAGACGTAGAAAAAAAATCTTCGTTTGTGGTTTTGCTCGTCACTTTTTTAATCTTCTACGGATCAGGGTTTTCTTTTCTTCTTCTTTACATAAATCCTCGCATCTCAATCAGAGGCTGCGTCCGTCGGTCGGTTTGTCATGTTTTTTTATGGAAATCGCTCGAAAGAAAACCCGAAGCCACTTGAGTTAATAAGACCGAAAGATGATTATTGCAAAGGAAAGAGATACCTATTGACCTTGGTTTTGAAAAGCTGTATTTAGGAGGAAAACAGTCATCAGGAACTGAATTTTGCAACCTTCTCGTTCTTGGAAAGAAGCTACTGTAATTAAAAAAAAGCTGTATTACATGAAAAATCAAAACAGTGAACTGATGGAGAGCAGTAGATCAACGAGTCAAACGAGTTGCAACAAAACAGATTAGACAATCATTAAGAACACATGCCATACCAGTATTTCTAAAAAGACGGAGACTAACAACATCACGTCTGTGAGAGAAAGGCTGCAGAGAAGAAGAAAAGGTGGGGGCCAATCAAATTAAAAATACTTTCTGCACTTTATATACGTTTAAGTTTAAAATAACATCTCCGTTGCTAAACGCACAGATTGAATGTACGCATATAATTTTGCTTTTAGATGCGTCCAAGCATCTCTAAGTATGTTTGCTTAGTTTTGCTGTATTGCGTCCCTGTTTAAAGAAGCTTACGCGCTGGTCTGCCATGCTTAAGTTTGAAATCGCATTATCACAAAACGTGCATTTTGAATAGACGCATCTTAACTATATCTGTTTTTGTTTTTTATTCTAAAAAAAATCGAACCCATGTGAGCAGGTTTCATTATCGATTTCAATATCTGCCAATCAGAAATAAATCGATTCGGTTTTTATTCGATCGCAATTTGTGATTGGGTAAATAATTCTCAATCCTGTCGAAAATGTTTGGCGTTTCAGATTTCTACGACTGGATTAAAGATATCTTCGAACGGATCAAGAGTTACTTAAAAATGCTTTAAGAAAACGAAAAATAAGAATTCGACACAAAACTAGCATAGAATGGTACAAGGCTATGAAAATATAGGATTATAAGAAAGATTGTGTTGTGCGGATCTATGAAGTATGTGTGTTTAAAAAATGGCATTCAAAAGTTTACCAAACTAAACGAAACCAATTAACTCTGGAATTTGACAACGATTATCGTCGCTGTTTCGAAAAATCATAACGTTTAGCGATGAGTATGTTGGTTCAAATTTAAGTGTGACCTACCGACGGACAAACAGAGAGACAGATGGAATAACAGACAAAAACTCTTTTTGACAGATCTAAAAAGGCCACCAAACTAGAATTCTGTGGGAATGATTATTTTAGCTTCTTAAAAAATGCCAATTTCGTTACAGCTATATCGATCCTCGATAATACGATCAGGCATCGAAAAATAATCAAACTAGTGGCAGGACATTATATTTTCGCATAATTGGTGATAATTGTTGGAATTGCTACCAGTATTTTGTATAATTTTCGGGTCCAAATGTCTAACAGAAACGCCATTTTTTTCTCGTTCTAACTCAACAGACTTATCATTAATGTATTTAAAAGTATAAAAACGCTTTAAAATAAGTTGACACAAAAAATTATCCACGTAAGTAGAAGAGTAATTGATCTTGCTTTTGGCAACATTTATTTGTTGTGTATTTCTGTTTACACCACTTTTTGCTTTGTTGATTATTGTCAAGAAATGCAATGAAACGACATCCAAACGAAATTGTATTGACCTTTTCTATCGGTGAAATGATCGCATTTGAAAACGGCTTTTAGCATGGTAGAGAAAATCTACTTTCCTCGCAGCAGCCTTGGCAATTACATCAATGTATTTGTTCCAATTCATGTTGTCTGTGAATTTTAACCCTGGTTTTCCAGGTGCAAAAAATATTTTTCATTTTACTACAGAATCAGCATGCGTGGAGACAGTTAAGAATACAAGTTAATAAAATGAAAAGATTGTTAGTTGAATGATGAAGAATATCACGAGGAGATTGAAAATAATGAATGAGGTGATTAAAATTTGATCACTTATGAGTACAGCTGTAACAGAGCCGCTGCTGCTGGCTTAACAACGATGTGACGTCAACGAAGAGATTAAAAGGACATACGTGTTCTCATATTCGATACGTATTTGAGACGCGTTCGAAACGTAGAAGATTCGAGACATGTTCGAGACACGAAAGAGCGGAAAAGGACTCTACGAGACACGAGTGTTCGAAGAAGTGAGATTCCGGACATGCTCGAAACGTCAAAGCAGAGACGAAAAGTAATACGTAGCCGAAAAAGGAAAAAATGAACTGTTTAAATGTTTAGAAAATACCTTGTTGAAAATACTAGATATAAAGGCTTCTGTCTTAGAAAGGAATTCGTTTTTTCCTTTCTTCTGTTCCTTGCGACGGAGTCTACAGCATGCAGGGTTCATTAAAAGGTAACGACACTGTTAAAAATGTATAAGGTTACATGGCTTGTAGCGAGTGTTTATTGATATTTGACTATAAGAGGACCATGTTGTAGTATCAAGAAAGCAATCTCGTGTCAACATGTGGAGCAGATTGGAAATTCTTGGGAAATAATTGTATTCATGGAAATCACGATTGCTGTTAAGCACATGGAGAAAAGAAAGATTTTTTAGGTCGGTGAAAAGCGAATTTTTGTGGAGAATTTCATAGATGGATGAACCGGAGATTGAAACTCAATTGAGATTTTTACATGTAAATACCGACATAGTCGAGAAAGACTAACAACGTTTATTCTATGAGAAAATGGATGTAGAGATCTCGGCAAACTTCTATGAATTTCGACTTGGGTAGTTCATTTAATCTACTGGGGCATACTCCTCGCATTATACCGGTCATTATTATTACAACACATACGAGTGGATATTAACTACTGATGAGACGATTAAAAAATGTCCTGATTACAATACAAAGAATATACTGTTGATTTTATGCCTGTCCTTTCGAATTGCATTGTAATAAAACTTCTCAAATGCATTTGTGATGTTAGGCCACGTAATGTGTTAACTTTCGTCAAAATCGCCTGTTCCTCTTTTCATCGGATCATTCGATTACCGATATTTATCGAAGACATTCCCATACAAACCTATCTAAGAACACTGCCAGGTACATAAAGTACCTTTATATAAATAAAAAAAAATTCGGCCGTTTATGAGTCCATAGGAAACGAACTCACACAAAGACAAAGTTCATTTTATATATTGATGCCTCTGTTCACTTTCGAAAGATAAAGGATACCTCCTGTAGTGGCAGCTGCGCGTATAACTGTGAGGCAAGGGTTGCACAATCTCCAACCACACTTCTCCTCTTCTGAATGTCACTGTTTGAGTCCAGTGACAAGGAGAAGTCCAGGACAACTGGAAACAATGCCGAGATAAGCAGACAGCACATACAGCACCTGGAAGTCCCCAATGGTCACTCATTTAGTATTGACCAAGTTCAACGTTGCTTAACTCTGGTAATACAGCGGGAACAGGTGTGTCAATGATTATGCCGTATATCCTTTTATATAATAGTAGAGATAACAAACAGATATTCATTGAAGTTACGGGATTGGATGAAGGTTGGAAAAGTTTGGACACTGTCCAAGTCAAAAATAAAATGAAATAAAGAAAACCAGAAAGTTCTTTGACTGCCGAAAGTCTTTGAGTAGTTTATATTTGAGCGAAGATAACCAATCCTCGGGAATCAAATAGATACAAACAGGAGATTAAGGTGGAGTCTCCGTTGCTTTCAGGAAACCCTGATGTCTAATGTGATTCCCAAACGGTTTGACAGTCGTTCAGAGGATGGAAAAAGTAAATGCGCCTTGGAAGCTGATTGGTCAATGTGTGACTAAATCGCCAAACAGGGTTACTCTCCGTATGAAGAAATAAATATGAATCTTTATGTCTGCTACAAAAGTAACTCTTTTCGCTATGAGTTTGTGTCTAACATCGAATCTACCTGTCAATCTCTTAATCTCGAAGATAACATGTTTTGTTTTACTGTAACTCGTAAACATGTACAAGAAACAAATATCGTGCAAATCATATTATAATTTCTTATCCAATAGAGGGGCTTGTGAAACTACGCACACAACCATTGACCAAAAACTTACCTTATATATAGAATCCAGTACAGTCTCCTTGCGAAACGATACGTATTAGTAGCTATCGGATAGTGCAGTTTTTTTATAATGAAGACAGTTCATAAAGATACAGTGAATCACCAAACTGGTTTACGAAGGATTAATGCATTGATAGTTATAAGTCAACTCCAAAAAATAATTTTATTTTAATTTTTTTCCGCCGTAGCTTAAAAAATGGCGCCAAGAATCGTTTCCTTTTTACATAAACCAGGAAATGAAAGGAGGAAGAATATGTCGTACGTAAACGCAATTGAGCAATTTCTAACAATAAAATCAAAATGTTGCGATGTAATCAGATTTTTAAAAAAATGCTTGTCGAATATAATTATTTTTGCTTCGTCGTATTTTTTTTTTTTTTAATATGGAAACTTCCGAAGTTCATTCTTCTTTTGTTCTTTTAACCATGTTTCTACAATAAATTTCTTAATGAAAAAAAAGCACTTTTGTCGATAGAAGAAATGACGTGGCAAAATAATACCGGGTGTCAATAGATTAATTGTTTTTACGTTCAAAAGAATTTAATTAAAGAAAAATAAGCATAAAACGAAAATGCTGGGAAATGTGAGAAGAAAATCGAAAACAAAAACTCATTCTTAAAATGCATCTAGTGTGCACCTTTAGCATATTATGTTTCTCTTTTTGTATGCTTGTCTCTCTGCCTTCTGTCTGTCTGTCCGTTGTATTTTTTGCGGAAATTACTGGGCGATCTCGCTGAAATTTTGTACGAACATTTGTTATGATGAGGTGCAACGAACTAAGTATTATAGTAGCTATTCAATGCATGGTTAGGGATTAATGCAAGAAATGAGCAAAATTTTAACACTACTCAACTATTGATTAGGTATAAAGCACTAATTCTGAGTTAACGTGTTATAACTTTTGCCCGTTTCTAATGGGCCATAAAATCTAGTTAAAAGGCTATTTCAAACTTAAGTGTGACAGATCGATTGGCCGATGAAGAGTACCTCTTATGGAGATGCGAGGCGATAACTAAAATGATATTTAAAACTTAAGTACAACAGATAATCGAAAAATGATATTTTAAAACTAAGGCGTGATGGTTTGGACTCATCTTATTGTTGATGCGTCCATCAATTCTGCGTGTTTCAAACTGCAGTGTGACAGACAAAGAAAATGAAGCGTAACAAACCAAATCATCATCATCATCATCATCATCATTTTGGTTTATCTACCGTTTTAGATGCTGGTATAGGCTTGGAAAGAGAAAAAAAACAAGAAAAAACTATTTTCCCCTCTTTTTACATTTATATCACTATTAACAACGCACATTGACACTGAGAAGTAAAGAGGCTACTATAATTTGCATGATTTGGTGCATCCAAAATATTTATTCACATTACATTTAAACTTTTGCATATTAACTACACTTAGGGAAACATGGAACAAGGACGTTTGCCATTGGAAAGGCAAACGATTCGAGAAAAGAAGTAATTGGAGTAGGAAACGTTTCGGCATCTGGGGATTACTACAGTGAAGGGTGTAAATTTGCTTCGTCTTGTTGGGTTTGTTGAGGGTATTTACGTTGAAAGTGCATAAATGCAGTATGTATTGTCGAAGTACCTTTCAAAGAAGCACAAGGGTGCAACAGAGGCTGGAGCTTGATGAACAGTGGCAAACTTAAGAATGAAAAACAAAGAAGAGACTATTACCATCTAAAGGGTGACAGACCAATAAACTTATTCCAAAATTAAGTATTACAGACTGATTGGTAGACAAAGTTGTTAACACGCACCTAAAATGTTTTGCTTTAACTAAAAAAATTGCCTTCAGAAATAGATCGATTTAAAAATATCGTTCATGATAGCGCCTGGCCTTAGCGTATACGCCATCACAGATAGACACCTTCATGCATGTGCAGTTCTAACTCATTAAAATGTTTTTGTTTTTTTTTTAGTTTGTGGTTTTGGCCAAATTATATGTGAGTTTTATTTTATTTATTTGCATTAATTTTCTCTTTTCTGATTCCTTTGCGAATCCATCAATAATCGGCTGCCGCTAGCGTAGTTTTTTTATTTGATTCTTTTCTTTAAGTCGTCGAAACTTACATAATCACGATAAATGATTTTGTTATTGTTGTTGTTGTTATTTTGATAGTGACCTAGGAGGCCTGGTATTTATTATGACATGCATTAATTTGATAGAAGTCTTTCTTCTTCTTCTTCTTCTTCATCCTCGTCTTCTTCTTCTTCTTCTTTTTCTTCTTCTTCTTCTTATCATCATTATTATTATTATTATTATTATTATTATTATTATTATCATCATCAGTATTATTATTATTATTATTATTATTATCATTATTATTATTATTATTATCATCATTATTATTATTATTATTATTATTATCATTATTATTATTATTATTATTATTATTATTATCATCATCATCATCATCATCATCATCATCATCATCATCATTATTATTATTATTATTATTATTATTATTATTATTATTTCGTCTTTTCAAACTCTTTTGTATTCATGTCACAAATGTGTGAATAATTTTTACGAAATCATATTTAGAAATATTTTATATTATTTTGTACATTTTTTTTTTCATTTAGATGTGTCTATAGATTTACCCTCTCGTTCTTTCTATCATTTTTTCTTTCACCCCCTCTCACTCTCTCCCTCCCTCTTTCTCATTCTATCTCTTATATTCTCTCTATTTTTGTGCGTCTATCTCTTTATAACTGTGCCAATCTCTATCTCTTTAGATTTTACCTCGTCTGTTCCTGGTATCTTTTTATTTGCAAGGTTCTTTTATTCTCTCACCATTTCTTTTGTCTGTATCTTTTTGGCATCCTTTCCTGTCTCCGTTATTCTCTTCATCCATTGCCTTCAAATTTGCTATCTTCTCTCTTCCTCTATCAATCATTTTTGCATAATAATTCATTTTCCCTCCTCTCCCCATTCTCTCCACCCATATTTTGCTTTGTTCTCTCATTCAATTACCCTCAAATTCTTTATCGTATTTTTCTATCTCCCCATTCCCTATATCCCCGTTCTCCCTCTTAATTTTTAACTCTTATCTTTCTTTATCATTTCTTCTTCTTTTACGTTTTTCTCGTCGTTTTCTTTTATTCTCATTGTTTGTAACATTAAGTCTCTCTCTCTCTCTCTCTCTTTCACATCCTCCATTAATATGTCTTTTTACTTCTCGTCTCCATCGTTATCTCTTTATCGTTATGTATTGCCCTATGCCCTCCACTTTCTCTTTCATACTCTCTCTCTCTCTCTCTCTCTCTCTCTCATTTATTTCCTCGTTCCTTTTTCAATCCTCTCTTTAGTCCGATTTTTCGCATCCTCAATTTTTTTTCTGCATGCATTTGTTTTCTTTTGTCTTTATTTTCTCTACTCCCCCTCTCTCTCTCACACTCTCTCTCTCTCTCTCTATCTATCTATCTAGCTATCTATTCATATCATTCTCTTATCTTCACCTCTGATTTCCTCACATATTTTTCACTTCGCCCATTCATTTATATTTTATTCGTTTAGTATTTTTTACGACTTAAAAAAAATCTCTTACTTCAACATTTTTCCGCGTTGCCTGGTTCTTTTTGTGATAAAAAGAACCTTGAATAAAAGTTTTCCACGATTTTCTAAGAATTTAAAGAACGTGTTTGAATGACGTCTCATTCGCTATTCCGTGCCCGAAGAAATAGGTGCGTTGCAATTGCGGAACGGGTCCTAATTCTTTCGATTTTGTCTTTTTAAATTGAACATGAGCTGTAATTTCGCGTCGTTTTTATATTCGCTTATACTTCATAAAAATACAGCAAAACATATATTTCCAGTAGGAGAACGACGGTTTTTGTTTTACATTCTTAAAACTAGGTGGCGCTAATTTTACACACGATGGATTTGTTATTGAAAACCGACTGTAAATGAAATCGATCATTTTAAAAAAATTATTTGGAATTGTAAGAAAATCGATTTGTATTGAATGCAGTAACATTCAATCAAATAATCATATAATTTCAAAGTATGTTTTTTAAAGGTAAATAAATATTTATTTTTTTAAGTATTATTGATTTCAGTTTCAAAGTCAGATTGAGGGCTTTTTGAGGTAACATTTCTGGCATCATTTAAGAACGTATGTGTTTTTCTATCAGGTTTTTGGTGCGCAAATATTTTCTTCCGAAGCTTGCGTGTTCTTTTTCCAGATACGTTCCAGATGTAACAGAGCGCATGGAAACTTGTGATAAAGTCAGCAGCAGTCGATTGGAAAATAATAGCAGGAGCAGCCGTTAAAGCACGTAAGCAAATTAGGAAATGTGCGCGAAATTGCGTCACAGGAAAAGAAGAGTGTTATATATACGGGTTTCATTAAAAGAGAGTCTTATTATATGGCTTGTTGTATCTTAGAGAGATTTTATTACAGGGAGGGATGTTGAAAGAGACTTAGAGAGATTGTTCATGTTAGGAGAGATTCTTATATAGTAAATGTTCATTCTTTAGATGTGTAGATTGGAAGAAGAAGGGGAAGAAGAAAGCTCTTTGAGTGAGGAGACAGTGTTCACTGTTCAGACATTGTGTAGACATGATGTAGATTCTCATTGTGGATATGAGAAGTCGAGATGTGTATGAAAAGACATTTTATAACACAAATATATAATACAATTTCACTTTACCTTTTTGTAAGAATCATAAGATAAGACGAGCTTTACAAAACACATGATGGTTTATTTTGTCACGACCGGCCGTATTTCCATCACCAAGAATTCAAAGTCTCACATTTTAGTTTCAAAGTGACGTCTCGCTTCCTAGACGACTGACTCTCTCTCCGAGTTTTTTCACTGACTGTCTTCTTCTCTTCTAACTAAAGTTTTTCTTTATCCCTAGAACTTTCTATTTTCCGTGACGTCATACACATGTTAAAACATGTGCCTTCTTTCACGTGTTCTGGACATACGTGTCCAAAACTTTTCCTATACTCAGTAACCTATTTTTCCAATATGTTAAAAACATTATCTTATAAGCTGCATTCTTTCAATTTAAAATTTCATAACAAACTTGATAGTTCATATTCTTTCCTTGGAATATTTTATCTCTATTCTAAAACAAACATTTTTAAATTCTCACACGTAATCTATTTCTAAACCTAAATTACGAGGTTCGAATTCCGTCTGTTGCTATTTCATTTTCATTTTAACTAAATTCTCTATTTTTATACTTACATGAAAAGGGGACAGCCCTTATCATGTAACAAGAGAAAGATTCACTATGTGGTCGAGGGGAAAAGCGAAGTGCGCGCGGACTATCTAAACGTGTGTAAACGAAGACGAGAAGGCGTTGGCTAACGACTAGCACAAAGTGGCGATGAGTAAGACTTTTGAAAAGCACATTTGTGTTCGAAAAGATTTTGGAAATAAAATGAAATGCGTGTTTTTTGAGGAACCACGATTAAATGCATTTCACTTGCACTAAAATAAATGTCGTGTCGGATTTTTATTTCTTTCCCTTTTTTATTTGTTCTTTTGCGACGATACCCGACAACGTGTGGGTCTGATGAGTTTGAAGTACGACAGAGTTAAAAAGTAACGGTCACGTTACACAGAGAAGAGGTGTTAATAGATGCTGTCTGCAAACATGCCAGTAAAAAGGTCGGTAGGTTGTAGTGAGACAGCAGTTTTTCTCATGGCTTAAAATGTATTGAATGGCCATTATTAAAATACGTGTGACTGTTTTAGAAAACGAAATTTTCTTAATTTCATTTTAATTCAATGAATGTCTTGATAATTAATGTTTTATTTTGTGTTATTGCATTCCATTACGGTATTTGCTTTTTTGATTTTAACAAAATTTACGCGAAACTTTGACATTTTATTAAAAGAGTATTTTCAAATAGTTTCCTTCTCCAAAGAAATTCTTTAAAAATGAAAAAAAAAGCATTGTATAAAAATAGTAATGCACAAGGGCAGGAATATTCAGTATCGCCATACAAATGTCGAGTGTTCACTCGTGAACAAAACAGATCTGTAAATGTACGGAATGTTTAGTCTTGAAAACAAATTATCCGTAAGATGATTAAAACTTTGGACTTTGGAATCTAGGAAATTATTATTTATATATACTCCGTTGTTATATTTTAACATCAAGCTTAGCATCGGGCAGCAGGTTCCGGGGGACGGCATTTTGAGAGTGTAAAATAAAAAAAAAATGAAAACTAACAAAAAATCTGAAATTTTATGCCGAAAAGGTTGTAAAACATCAAGACTTTTATAGATATCGAAATCAGAAAAATGTGTTCCTATTTTATGAGCGGCACACGTCAGGGGCGGCATTTTGAAAGGTTGAAAATAGAAATTAGAAAAAATAAATAAAAGCTAACAAAAAAATTGGATTTTTATACCCAAAAGTTTTTTTTAAAAATCGGAACATTTCGAGGTATTGACATCGAAAAATTTGTCCCTATTGTACGAGCGGAACATGGCAGAGGACGGCATTTTGAGAGGTTAAAAATAGATAATAGAAAAAATAAATAAAAATAGATAAAAGCTAATAAATTTTGAAATTTTTTACCGAAAAAAGTTGTAAAAAATCGGAACTTTTAGAGGTATCGGAATCAGAAAAATGTGTCCCTATTTTACGAACGGCACGTGTCAGGGGGTGGCATTTTATAAGGATAAAAATAGAAAATAAAAAGTAAATAAAAGCTAACAAAACTTTGGAATTTTATACTGAATAGGTTGTAAAAAAATCCGAATTATTGGAGGTATCGAAATCGGAAAAATGTGTCCCTAATTTACGATTCCAAAATCACTAAAACTAAAATGATAATAACATCAAAATACGATGTTAAGCAAAGTCTTTAAAAAGTTGCATTGATTCTGTAGGTAACCTTTCAAAGAAAGCAGTTGATTTACATGTTCCAAAAATGTTGAAAAATTAATCAAAACATTTTTGTCAAGAAATATACTTTCAAACATCACTGATAATTAAATGATACAACGGAAAATTAGCAACAGAAATTTACTTAATTTTGGAATTGTAGAAGCATTAAGCAAGTACGGAATAAAAATTGACTGTAAACAGATTTTGTGATCGTCATATCAGAGAATATAATTTTAACTGGGAACTAAGCGCTACAACTCAAATACTATTTAAGTGGCTTTCTATTTGATAGTTTAAATACTGCCGAATTTCTGTCAAGTTTCGAACAATCACAAAGACATTGATTTTTTTCAAACTGTTGACAAAGTTTTATAAACACTGACGTATTTATGATTAAACCGAAATTTATTATGATGAATTCATTCTGGTAATAACATTTTAAATTTTACTTTTTTTATTAATATAATAATTGTAAAAGATAATACGACAAAAATCTCCTTAGAACGCGTACCTAAGAGAAAAAATCGACTTACTTACTTTCAAACAAGAGTAAATAGTTAAAAATATATATATATTTCTGAGAGGCACTTGAATCCTATTTAAAACTATATCGTCTTTAAGTGACAGTGGAGGAGTCGTTTCTTCGCTCCATTGAGACAAAAGGTAAAAGTGCGGAGAACATTTCTAAACTGATTTTGAGAGAACTGGAGAACGATGGGATTCAAATTGGTGACTGAATTGGCCAGGCATTTGGCAATGCTGCTCTTATGACAGGCCACCGATCGGGTGTGCTGAAACGAATCTCCGAAATCAACCCAAAATCTCTATTTTTGGCATACTGGACCGAATATTCTCGTTCTTTTTTGCATCTGCTTGGACGTCTTGATTCAGTTGACCGATATAAGTATCAGTTCTGTCAGGCTAACGGCGTTGCGAGATTGCCTTCTTTAGAATAGAGAAAAGATGGTGGACGCTGCAATAGACGAGCAAAAAAACTCTGCTCTGAAATGGGGATAAGCATCGAACATCGTATCCGCAAAAAGAAACGAATGGTGAACGATTGACTAATGCAGTACTGGGGTTTGATACCTGGTTGAGGCGGGAAATGCTGTCTGTCATAGACAGATTGACTGAAGAAATATCTTGCAGATTTCAACAAGTTCACAATCTTGCAAGTAAATACGCTTTTCTTACACCGTCAATTCTGCTTGATGATAATTATGCTTGTCAGCTTGGTGAAATTAACTAAGATATAGAAAAATATAAATTCTTTGTCGAAAGTAAGAGATTACAGTATTTTGTGAAAGCTTCAGGAAAAGACAAAATTAATGAACCTCTAGAACTTTTGAACTTTATACAGAGATCCTACTTTGAGGATTCCGTCCCTAATATTGTGATTTTGCTGCACATTTTCCTTATCTGAGCTATTAGCGTTGCCAGCTGTAAGTGCTCTTTCTCGAAACTGAGCCCATAAAAACTACTTTCGATCAAAAATGAGCCAGACAAGGCTTCCAGAGTTGGCAATCCTCTCCATAGAGAGGGAACTTGTCGATAGAGTAAACTTTAATAGAATTATTGATAACTTTGCCGAAAAAAAAGCGCGAAAAGTATGTTTGTAAATTTTCAACTGACTTGATGCCTTGCGATAGTTCTCTCATAAAAAATAAATTTACGGACTTATTTTCAATTCACAAATATATTAATTTAAAAAAATTAAACTATTTTTTACAATGGTTTGAAACATTATTAACAACAATAAATTTCTTAAATTTTGCGCTTAAACCGAACGATTAAACACACGGATTTCAAAAAGCATGGACACAAGACGTTTTTTTTTCTATTAGGGAGGCTCGACCTCTTGATAATAACATTATGAAGAAAAAGAAAAGAAAACTAAATCGGACTATCCTCTCGTTTATACAGCCATGTTTTTTTGCGATAATTCGGACTTTAACAATGATTTTATCATTTCATAACATTTTCAGGTGTTCAAATGTTCTCATTTAAATTCATTATATTTGTTTGTGTAGCGAATCAATTTAATTTAACATGTTTTTATAATTTGAATAATACGTTTTTGTTTTGAAAAAATATTTGGTTTCTTTTGTTTCATATTAACGTTTACATAATTCCTTTAAGATTAATGTTTTCATACTTATTATTCAAATTGAAAACAAATTGTTAAATTACATTTAAATTTAAAAAAGGGGGAATTGTGTAAACATCAATTCAATGAAAATAAATATTTTGAGGGCTTTGTGGAATTTTGAATGTTTTAACAGGTTGTCATATTCCAGCAGTAGGCGGGGGATCGGCAAAACAGGTAATCATGTGCCAGTGGGGGGGACAAAACAGGTAAGTATATGCCAGCGGGTGGAGGGGCAAAAAATATACTTATATGCCAGCGGGGGCAGAATTTTCCGACCGCTCCTGGCGGCAAAAACTGATGCTATGCCACTATATATATATATATATATATATATATATATATATATATATATATATATATATATGAGGACATCACAGAAATATTGTTAAAGGACTCTTTAAAAGGAGACTTATCGAGATAATCAAAAGCTGGGCATGTAAGGTGCACCTTACGTATATGAGGAAAACTTTCGACAATACAAAGATATGTCGCATTTTCTTATTTGTTACCTTGCCTCCTCTATTATCTTCTGATGAGAAGCATTAGATTTCGAAATACTTAGGTATAAAGAGTATTTATGACACCTTCTTCCATCGATGTATCTTCTCTTATTAAATTGATAAATACATTTATATGTACCAGCATATATTTTTGTATTATTGGTATCTTTCTTCACACACACACACACACACACACACACACACACACACACACACACACACACACACACAAACACACACACACACTTTCAACCTCTAAAACTTTGAAAGTCAATTACTTAATTTTAACTATGCCATTAGTTTTTTCTCTCACGCTGGTTCTAATATTATTATAAGGATTATCAGTTGTTTAGACAATAAAAACTGTTTTTGATTTCAGCAATAAAACAGCATTGTATATTATGACACACTATCAGTGTTTATTAAACACCACCTTCTGTAAAAAAAAAAACGAATGAAACATTCCGGTATTGTATCTAGTTTTTGCTCCAAAATAATTTTTGCTAACCTACTCATGCTATTTAAATGTCTTCCTTACATGTGTTTTCGTCTTTGCGAAAAGAAATATATATACATATATATGTGTGTGTGTGTGTGTGTGTGTGTGTGTGTGTGTGTGTGTGTGTGTGTGTGTGTGTGTGTGTCTGCATATGAAAATTTGAAATTACATTCAGTAAATTAAAAAAAATTACAAATTTATTATTCGACAAAAACATAGAAACATTTAAAT
The DNA here is from genome assembly GCF_053919585.1 of Euprymna scolopes. Lineage (NCBI taxonomy): Eukaryota > Metazoa > Mollusca > Cephalopoda > Sepiida > Sepiolidae > Euprymna > Euprymna scolopes. The sequence continues at coordinate 43,316,506 of NC_136492.1, forward strand.
TTTCGTATTCCTTGTCGAATAATAAATTTGCCGTAAACTTTTTAATTTACTGAATTTAATTCCAAATTTTTATTTATACTGTTCCTCTGTTTCATACATTTAGATTTTATTCTGATTGGGATTGTTTTATAAATATTAATACTACTATTTAGATGGACTTTAGTTTTACAATATTACACAATCTGTAATCTAAAAATATTTTTAAATGTCAGTTATTTTATATGGACTCTCCGATTAAGTTCGACCTATAATGTTTTGCCACAACAACTTAGTTGCCCAGAAATCCACACAGATGATTTGTTTATAGTGGTGAAGGATTTGTGTAGAACAATGCACATTTTTTGTATTACAGCTAATCCCTGTCGGTGCAGAGGACAAAGTATACAGTGGACCTCAGGTTTTTACATCAGAGTTTCCTTCTCCTGCATGTCTTAAAGAAGACAGGGGTGCATCTCTCCCATTGAATTAATGCGCCTCCAGATACCAACCTGGACATTTCTACGACTCGGCGCGGTACATACAACGCCTAGACTTCCGAAAATGATCGCCCATCTAGTACTGGCCAGGCTCAACGTTGCTTAACTTCGGTAATCTGACGAGAACCGGTGAGTCAACGTGATTGTGCCCTATATAATCTCGAACGTAACAACATCATCCTATTTCTATTCAAGGATTATCATTTTATTTGGATACTAAAATCTCATATCCTTATTTTGTTTCAACCTTTATTTTTTTAATGAAATTTAATTATGAAAACTGTAAATACTTATTTGCTCTATCTAGTATATTGAGCAATTTTATTTGGCTAGGATTGCCTTATATAAAAATATTACCCCCCCCCAATATTTTGTAAGACTTGAAACCAAAAGATTCCTTAATATTTGATCTCATTCATCTCATTATTCTGATATATATATATATATATATATATATATATATATATATATATATATATATATATATATATATATATAGTGAGTTAATGACAAAAAACTATATTCCAAAATTCATGATGCTGACCATCTTATAATTTATTCCTTTAATTCAGTTGACATTTACAATTATTGACAGTATCTGTTTCGTAGTGCAAAATCAATCACTTAATTATTATATCAATCAGTGAATCTATTATGCCCTTAACTCATCAGAAAAAATAGGAAGAGTCAATCCGTCAAAAGGAAATGAAGTGTGATTTGACATGATTAAAATCCGAAAATTGGAAGAGAAGCTTCAAATACCTTTAATATGTTTCCATTTTGAATTTTCAAAATAAAGTCACTAAACAATTATTTGTACTAACATTCTCTATTTATTTATGAATATTCTACCAAAATGTTCTGTTTAATAATTCGTAAATTTATTCATTCTAATTTATGTATGCATACTTACGAAAATAACATCAATAATTATAAACTATTATACATGTACGAAACTACAACTAAACTACACTAAAAAAACGATTGACATTTCCGGTTATATTAAATAATTTATTGATTTGAATTGAAACCATACATTATTCAGTTCACTTTACAGTTATAATCAAGTTTATTACTATTTCAATTATAATTATTAGTATCAGTTAATTCTAAACCTATACTTACGTTTGGTTGAGATTAAAAATGTGCTAAATACTCAATTGTTTACCTTAAGCGTAAAAAGTTAAAATTAATTTAATTTAAAGTATGATAGAGTTATATCCCTTAGATTAATTCTATCGATACATTAACTTTTCTTATTTTTATTTTTTTAACATTCATACTTTTAAGATACCTAACCCATTGCCATCCACACTCCACTAATAAGTAATGTTAACACAGTTCTAATATCTTTCACTTGATGTTATTAAAAATAAATCAATGTATATTATAAATTAATTCACTAATCAGTTCAATATAAAATGCGTATATTAAAACCATTTCAATCAATAGTCATATTCATTAAGATGTACTTCATTTCTGCTTAAAGTTAAATTGTAAATTAATTGATTACTTACATATTATTATTATTATTATTATTATTATTATTATTATTATTATTATTTATTAATTTAGTTTGAAAGTAATATTTTTAAATTTCGCATTTAACATACTTGTACCAGTTTAACATTCGACAATCTAGTATTGATAAACATTTTACGAACTATTTACTTATTTAAATATAATTTGTTTAAACATTGAATATATCCTAGTTGTCTAATAATTAGATTTAAGAGTTTCCTAATTTCATATGTTCTTTTAGTTATAATTAAATGAATGTATATTTAAGTGAAATCTAATTCTAATCTTACTTTAAGTTAATAAAGTATATATTGTTTAGACCTAATATTATAGAATATATTTACTTCCGATTTCCTTTCACTTTAGCCGCCCCCATCCTTTGTTTTTTTCACTACCTTAAATTAAACTTATAATTCCAAATTGAATCGACAACGGACAACGCCAGACCCAAAGTGGGTTTCGATGTACTGCATCTCATCAGTGACGTGTTCTGACGATATATATATATATATATATATATATATATATACATACATATATATATATACATATATATATACATATATACATATATATATATTTACATATATATATATGTATATATATATATATGTATGTATATATATATATATATATATATATATATATATATATATATATATATACGAAATTGGTGATGTCAATAATTTATTAAACTTGCCAGTTTTCTTAATCTGTTAAAGTATTTTATACTATGTGTTTTACGAGTGCAATAGAATTACTGCGCCGTAATGCATCCTAAAATATCCGGAAATAGTTGATGCTCACCCAATGAAAAAATAATTATTCTTTCCAACTACTTTCTCTACATATATTTCTATACAATTAGTCAAATAACAATTGAAACATTTTTCTATATATGAGTATTTGGATATTTATTTAGTAACCTACAATTTTTTCCCTTTGAAGATGAGGATACTTATTACTTGTAAATTTTCGGATATGAAGACATTAAATTTTTCAAGTGAACATTTAAAGTAAACAAATCTATAATAAATTAGAATAAAATCCTATAAAAATTAAAAAGAATCTTGTTTGCTATCAGTTGTCTTTTAATCAAAATATAGATATTTATTCGTAATATTTACCTTACAATGTTTGTGTTTTTTTATTTAGATTTGAATTTTCTAAAAGTTTCGTGAAAGTGTCCAATCATTATTTTCATTTTATCAAGTAATTTTCCATTGAATCGCATCGTGCTGACAGAAATAACTTTTTTTTTATTAAAAAATTTGGCCAGTATTGCGCGAAAAAATGTCAAGAAACTTTCGTTCGTCATTTTCCGTCGTTTTCCGTAAACTGCTCGGATGATTATGACGATAGTCCGTCCTTATATTGCATAAATACTGGCAAATTGAATAGACAGACCTTCAAAATGTCCGCCCTTGTTTGATGCACAATCAACTCTATTCATATTGAGAATACATTACTCTTTCGATTAAAGACTACTTGTTATGTTGATATACTGTTGTAAACTGTCTTACAATGTCCTTGTTTTATTGATAGAAAAGAGGTTAACTGTAGACTTATTGTGGCCATAACGTTATGTTACATGCGCTCTGATTAGTTCAACATTACAAAGGTTCATAATTATTTGATTTTTATTTGATCAAGGGAGGTAACCATTGCGCTACTTATAATTCTGAGAAAGAATCTATTAAAATAATCTATTAAAATTAAGTAGTATGCCACATATTAAATATATTGGATAGTATTGCTGATCTTGTAAAAAAAATCGCTACAATGCAACTACGCATTACGCGATATTTCGGAGAGGAACTATTATGCGTGTATGCTTGTTTCGTACTGTTTTTTGTTTCAACGTTTATTATTATATTTCCTAAGTGTCCGCCATTGTACTCTACAAAGATTACAACGGCATAAATATTGTACTAATTGCAACAATCAAGATAAAGGACAATAGTTTAAATTCTGGAAATAATATGAATAATTAAACAGTATATGTAACGAATACATGCGATATCGATGTCAGCATTTACTGCACAAATAACCACGCTAATATTTGAGCGTTAATCTTTGACGGGACATAATGCTATCTTTTCTATGAGATTTAGTATCATCACACTCTGATTTTTATCTTTGTAAGGGAACATAAAAGTGGAGCAGAACTGGTCTGTTCACTTAATTAATCTCACCCATCCTGGAACGGGTATTTTTGATATTTATAGAATATAGTCGCTACCACGATTAGACTTACTGAAATAATATTCACATACATTCCTTTTTTTTTTTTTAAATAAAAATGTATGTATATTAGTGGCTTGGCAAGACCACAGGAGAAACAACACAGCAAAAAATATCCGAAGCAAAATTCACCCAAAAGCGGCAAAACTAAAGCTAGCTTCAAGGGCATTATATATATATATATATGTATGCAAATTTGGGCATATTTTATTGGTTTGAAAATGTAGGTTCATTTTAACCAATTGTCATAACATTTTAACCATGGATAGTATTATAATCTTTTCAACGCTTACACATTTTCATTTAGTGCCAACCCATAGAACCAAAGATATGAGCATTTTAATTTTCAATTTAGTGACGAGTATAGATATATCCATATATAGATATACCACTTTTTATGGTAATTTTCGAAATCTCGGAAAATACTGATCAGAATTTCACAAATGAAAATTCGTCGGGAAGCTAGTGACCTGAATTGTGTATATCTCCCCTCTGGTTTTATACATAAAGTAAATTCAACAGTGTATACGGCTTATTTAATGCTAGAGATATTAATAATCGTATCCTATTTCCAAAAAAAGAGGAGACATAACACATGAGAAATACTTGCAATAAAATCTCCCTATGCTGTTATTTCATATCATTTGAAACCATAGCATCAGGTTTTCGTCCTCCCTCCATTAAGGCCAGAGGTTTGGGGAGATATATATATACTAGCAAATGTACCCGTCGTTGACTGGGTTCAAAAACAGCCTACAGAAAATGGACTCGGATTTATGAAACTATGATAGGTTATGAAAAGGAAGGGTTGTAAAAAGATAGCTTCGAATTTGCGGGTATCAAAACCAAAGCAAAATATGATGAAAGTAAAAATAAAATAGATAAACCTCATAATTTATTATACCATACCTGTTCACACTGAAACACTTATCACAATATTATTTGGACTTCTATTAAAACACCTTGTTAAACTTTGTGACATATTTCCTTTCTATGGAGGTCAAGCGCGAACGAACACCCCATAATTTTATTATACCATATTTCTTCAAACTGAAACATAATTATCAAAGTATACTCATGCAGATAGATATGAAAAGTCTTTATTAAAGTTTGTGCCTATTTTCATTCTATGGAGGCCAGGCGCGAACGCAGACCCCACAATTTTATTATACCATCTCTATTTAAGTTAAAACATACTTATCAAAGTATTATTATGTACATCTATAACAAAAACACTTGTAAACGTTTTTTTTTTTTAGTTTTTTTAGTTTTTATTACCATACTTTATGGACCAGGCGCGTACGCAGACCCCACAATTTTAATGAGTCATCATTATGCCAGATCAAAATACCCATTCTTGTGTCTCGATACATCTTCTATCATTATATGTAATCAGTTTCTATAATAGTCAACCATATAGGAGCCTATTCGTGACAAGTTACACACAGAGACGTTCAGCTTTATATTATATTATATTATATACATATATATATATATATATATATATATATATATATATTTTAACATAGGCGTCACCACTTATCAATGCCGATAGGCCACTCGAGGATAAGCGTTAAAGAGTGTACAGCAGTCAAAAGGACAATATAGTAATCGATAGTAATGGAAGTTCGGTAAATTTGTTAACTTATGTGGAACGGCTCATCAGAAACTTGTTCACGTTGGACTTGAAGACAACCATATTATAGACAGCTGGAAAGCAGGAAAACGGAAGACAATTCCACAGGCGTGCAGTTCTAAGAAAGAAGCTTTGATCATGGAACCTATGTTTAGGTTCAGATAAAGAGTGGAGGGAATTATTGATAGTGTTTTCAACTAAACGAGTGTTTCTTGTGAAAGTTTGGTGAGGGGGACCATAGATTGAAGCTCAGTCGAACACTTTCCATAAAAATAACGATAAAGCAGAGACAAACTCGCAACACCTCTTCTGTGAGAAAGAGGTTGCAGCGAAGAGAAAAGGGCATCTCCCACCAGCCCACGAAGTCTATTTTGAACCCTATCAAGGTAGGATAAGTCTTTTCTAGCAGCTCCTGCCCATATGTGGCAACAGTATTCCATACTTGGACGTATCTGGCTCTTATATAGATAGAGAATTGCATCAGCAGTGAGATATCTACTGGATCGATAGAAGGATCCGACCATTTTTCCAGCGGCCTTGGCAACAGATTTGATGTACGTATTCCATTTAAGATCAGGAGTAAAGGTCAAGCTCAGAAGCCTGTCAAAACATGAGGCCTCCCCAAGACGAGAGCCATTCATTTTAATTGATGCCAGATGGGGATCAGAACGTTGATGATGTAAATATAGAATATATATATATATATATATATATATATATATATATATATATATATATATATATAAGCGAGATAAGACACTGATAGAATTCAGACGAAAATCCTGATAGATATTACTTGAACTAATACTTTTAAGGTGATCTTAGCCCAGCTGTATAAGTAGTTCCCTTTTCTAATATGTGTTCTTGTGTGTATGCGTTATGATGTGTATATATGTAATTGAGTACACATGTACATTAGTATAAGAATGCGTGTGTATATAAGTCTGTATTTATGTATGCATGGTATGCATCAGTGTTTGTACGTATTTGTATACTATGTATATGTATATGTGTATGTATATATGTATATGTGAGTGTGTATATCTGTCTGTGGGTATATATGTGCTTATATCTGCACTTATGTTTAGGTTTGACAGATGGATATACAAGTAATTATTATATAAATAGTTAAATTCAACCACGTTTGGGCAACCCAACACCAGTCCCGAATTTAAGTAAAATCTCCCTATTAAAAAAATAGCTAATTAACCACAGTATAAAAATCACTCAATCAAACATATATTCCAACCCAACGAACAGCAAAGCAAACGCATCCATAGATCGCCTCCAAAGAGAAATATATACATTTTAAATAAATTTTAAATAAACTTAATTAAACCAGATCACACTACGACAACAAGCGTAATGAACTAACTCTATCTCTGTTAATCAAGTTACCTTTAAATATACACTCAAAATTAAAAGAAGCCAACCTGAAACATACTTAAATAAGTAACCCTCCAAGCATTCCAAAATTTCAGACCATGACTCGTCTCTATCTCCACCTCACCCACTCACCCATCCGCACAGCAAAAACAGCACACCCACCCCATATCACGCACAGTCCCATTGAAAATCACAGGAATATCCATTTCCTATTTGAACTTAAAATCAAGAGGTCAAACCTTTTAAATAATACTAAAATACAAATCCTCCCCCTCCCCGAAAAATTCCATTAAGCACCTGTGTGCTCGCCCAATTTTAACCCTCCCCCTCTCTTTACCCTCTCTACTTCATCCCACTATCCTCTTTCTTTCATCTAAAAGGCTTCCCTCACCCACTATCAACAAGAAAGCGAACTATCTTTCTACCTGGACTCACACCAGAAGCCAATCCTCCAACGCACCGTTCTGAACATCATCTCCCGGATTATTTTGCTATTTTGCTACCCATTTCGAGGTCCATTGCCTACGTAATTCAATGCTCAAATTCTATTACTCACGGGGATAATTACAATGGAATGGTATATCAACCCAACATCGGATACAATTTGTCAACACCGAGAAAGCTTTTTGACTACATCAACCAACACACACTTAACGCACCAACGAATACGGCTGCCCTGTATGTCTTTCGAAAAATCAATAAGGAGCAATACGCTTTTGCTATATGGGAATATTACCTTCTCTTCGGGACTTATTTTCTTCCCACCTGGATTTATAATCCCGAAGGACATTGTACTCTTTCCGATAATGGATTGCCCAGGTTGTATCAACTTCTCTTTTCGTATAACTTTTTCCATATAATTATCCACAAAAAACTATTTTCAATAATTGTGCTGAAAAGCAAAATGTTACATGAAAAGGGCTTTCCCCTTTTCATGTAAGTATAAAAATAGAGAGATTTAGTTAAAATGAAAATGAAATAGAATAGACGAAATTCGAACCTCGTAAATTAGGTTTAGAAATAGATTAAGAGAGAGAATTAGAAAATGGAATGTAAAACAAACCATTGTTTAGCTTAGAGATAAAATAGTTTCAAGAAAAGAATGTGCGTTGTCAAATCTGTTATGAAAAATTCAATTGAGGAATGTAACTATACAAGATAATTTAATAAACATGTTCTTAACATATTGGAAAAATAGGTTACTGGGAATATAGGTTAAAATTTCTTTTGTAAACAAAGGAAAAAGTTTTGGACACGCATGTCCAAGACACGTGAAAGAAGACATGTTTTAACATGTGTATGACGTCATGGAAAATGGGAAGTTCTAACTATAGTTAGAAACTTGAGAGAAACTGAAAAAAAAACTGGGGGAGAGTCAAAGAGAGTCTGAGGACGACAAACGACAGTCCAGACATGGACATTCGAACGTCTAGAAGCGAGACGGTCACTTTTGAAACTTAGAATGTGAAGCTTTGAATTCTTGGCTCAGAAAACCACGGCCGGTCATAAACCCATCATGTGTTTTTATAAACGTCGTCTTTGTGTTGCAATTCTACCAAAAGGTAAAGTGAAAATTGTTATTATATGTCTTGCATATCATGTGGTTTAAAATGTCTTAACATTCACATCTTACATACACGTCTCGACATCTCATATGTACAATGTGAACTCTACATCTAATATCAACACTTCTAAGTATGAACATTTTATAAATATGAATCGCGTTATAAAACGAACAATCTCTCTCAACAAAATCTCTCTTTCAACAACATCCCTCTTAATAAAAGACTCACTAAGACTCTCATAAATGTAACAAAAATAAGCATTCATTCACAGCTGAACATTTTGTAAACCACATTTTATTTCCATTATTGAAAATCCATGGATTAAGGAAATTAACACAGCCCCTTCTATATATTCCTTTTGTCAAACAATAAATTCTAAATTCGAATATATGTGTCTATGTGTTGTTTTTCAGAATTTAAAATTTAACCACCAAACTTATGCATATATATATATATATATATATGTTTACATAAGCAGTAGTTTGTTGCTACACAGTCATGAGCATGTTTTGGTCTACTAGTATTTACTAACTAGAGACCTCATCAGGCAACAACCCTTATTTTCGAAAACGGAATAAATGAAGAGCGAAAATCTATCCTCGGCAAAAGAAGGCTTTTTTATCATGAGTGTGAAGAACAGGGTTGAGTTGGGTGCGAATCTGTTCTCGTATCTGTTTATTTACTTATTTATTGGTGACTTTATTTATTTTCGTGTTGGTGTTAGGGGTTAGAGTTTGTGGGTTGAGGAGATTTGGTTCTAAAACTAGGGCTATACAGATGTTATCTTTAACAAGGCAGAGGCTGCTCGTTGGTTCATGTCTGAAACCTTCAAGGGTCAATGTGTAATAAAATCCTCTTTTTTTTTAAAGTCTATTTCAATTTAATATGCTTATATCTGAGAAGAGGTTAGGTCTGTTGAATGTTGTCTAGGCTTCCAGTGAAAAAAAGTGAATGTTGTCTAGGCTTCCAGTAAAAAAGAGAAATTGGGGGAGTTGGTAGGGGAGATGGAATGGGGAAGAAGGAAGAGGGACTATGAGAAGTAGAAGAGAATGTGGCATCATTTAATAGCTCTGCTTTATCTTACTTAAACAAAATCGGTTATTTTTGGACCTCCCCAATATTAATTTCTCTTTCGTCTGTTCCTTTAATGTTGATTCATTAATTTGTGTATTAGTAAATTTATTAAAGACTTTTTTTAATGCTGGTAATTGCAAAATTCAGGATTGTCGGATATTGCATATGGGTCGTGATGGAGTTGAATATATTGGGGAGTAATTCGCAAGTGAGAGAGCAGATGCGATTTGTAATGTCTGCAATTTATGGAAGTTTCTTGTTTCTTATTTAAGATTTTATCCCTATCCTTAAATTTTGTGATAAATAGTTTTTCATTTAAGCAAAGAAGACAAGGTGAATTTAGTGAATTTTGTTGAATATTTTATGGAACATTTTGTTGGGGGGAAATGTAGTTTAATGAGATTAATTAATTTTCTACCCAAGTTTGTTTTGACCATTTGGTTGAACGGAGGAGTGAACCAAATGATTTTCATTTTACGGGTTTTCCTAGATGGGGTTGTATTACTTGAGGGTTCTATATATTCTAATTAGGTTTCCTTATATCCACTGTTAACTAGGGCTTTGTTGTAAAAATATTTGTGTTTATTGAATATTTCTTTGGATGAGGAGTTTGAGCTAATTCTTCTACTAATGGATCTAGGTATATGCTTAATTATAGCTTTAGGATGGTTAGAGAGGTGGTGGGCATAGAAAGGGTTACTGTTCTCTTTCCTATAGGGTATATAAATTCCTTTGTTTAGGTTTAGTGTGACATCTAGGAAGTGGACTATTTTAATGTTCGTGGTAATTTCTACTTTAAGGTTAATTCTTTTGAATTCTTTTATGATAACTTTTTTGATTCTTTCACATTTGGAGCCGTCAGTATTTTCTATGAAAAGAAGGACATCGTCTCTATAGAGGCCGCTCGTGGCAACCTCAATGTCCTTAGTAAGGTTATATAGGATGTATAGTCCCACTAAATCTGTAATTTCTGCAGAGTCAAGGGAACCCATCGGAACGTCAAAGGGTCCCGCTTGATTTTTAATCCATTGCTCGTTCCCACTAAGTAGGACCATGTTTCTGCATTTATTTATAATGTCGATTTCATCCTTGGAGATATCGGTGAGAAGAGAGGCAAATTCCATTGAACAGCTCTTTAGTGATAGGTGGGTAGTAGTTAGCAATATCAAATTGTATGAAGGCACATCTATCTTTGTTTGTATTCTTGAGAACCAGCTAATAGCTTCAGTCGTATTGATCCATTGGTTAATATTATACGTGTTCTTGATTTGGAGGTTAATTCTTTCTAAGGTTTTTTTTTACTGATTCTACCGCACTCTGGTCTAGTTGGGTTGATCAGCCTAGTAGTTGGTTTATTGTTGAAGTCATGTTTATGGTCCTTTAAGAGGATGTATGCTTGTTTTTTTGCTAGTTTATTGACTCTATTGCTAATATCGAGTTTGTCAGTGATAGATTTGCTGTCACAGATTATATTTCCCACCAAATCGATATTTGCCTTCTTATAATGACTAGTAATAGGTTTTCCAATAATTTAAGGTATTCAGGTCTGCTTACCTTATAAAAATTGTGTGTTTTATCCGCCTTGACAAGAATTTCCTTTGTGTTTTGGATTTTTTTTCACTATTTTATCTAGTTCTTTTGAAAGTTGTTTTTCCTTTCGTGGAAGGTAATATTCCTGACGATCTTTGCAAGATCCACCTCGAAGTGATCCAATTGTTCCACGTGGGGTGCTGACTCCTGGCTTTTAAAACCATAGTTCTTATGGCCTTCATTTGCTGAGTTGTTGAGGAAAAATGCGCTTTCCATCTCATTCTTCGAAGTAAATCCTCTATTTTCATTGTAAGGATGAGTTGGTAATTCCATTTGTTTGTGGTTGGAATGTTCTTAATCGAGGTGTTGAAGTTGATTTTTTCCATTGCTTATGGGTAGGAAAATCCTGCGCTATTATAGTGCTCAACAGATTAAGAGCAAAGACAATTTGAGGTTGCTATTTTCCAGAGTAGGGTAACCAGTGAAATATAACGAGTCTTTGGCGAGGGGGGCATAGATTGAAGCTCAGTCGAGCACTTGCCATGAAAATAACGATACAGCAGAAACAAACTCGCAACATCTCTTCTGTGAGATAGAGGTTGCAGTGAAGAGAAAAGGACATCTCCTACGAGGCTACGAAGTCTATTTTGAACTCTATCAAGCCCGGACCAGTCCTTCCTTGCAGCTCCTGCCCAGGTGTGGCAACAGTACTCTATCCTTGGAGTACCTGGCTCTTATGTAGATAGAGAATTGCATCAGCAGTAAGATATCTACTGGATCGATAGAAGGACTTACCATTTTTCCAGCGGCCTTGGCAACGGATTTGATGTACGTGTTCCATTTAAGATCAGGAGTAAAGATCAAGCCCAGAAGCTTGTCAAAACATGAGGCCCCCAAGAGGAGAGCCATTCATTTTAATTGATGCCAGATTGGGATCAGAACGTTGATGATGTAAAAATAGAATCTTGCTTTTAGATGCATTAAAAGTAACCAGCCACTCTTTTCCCCATTGTACCACGTGCTCAAGATCAGAGGAAAGAGAATCAGAGAGAACTTGGTCGTTTACGGTCTTAGATGTGCTACAATAAATGGTAGTGTCATCAGCATAAATGTCTACGGATGATATAAGGATGTGATTTGGAAGATCATTAATCTAGATCAGGAAGAGAGTTGGGCCCAGGATGGGCCCCTGAGGGACTCCAGCATTAATACTGTGAGCTTCTGATTTTTGCCAATCAACTACTGCCCTTATGAACCTATCAGAGAGAAATTATTTAATAATTGAGAAAACATTTCCAGCTATCGTATAGCTGGAGATCTTGGGAGGTAAACTTTTATGCCATACCCTATCAAGGGCCTTTGATATGTCAAGAGCAACTGCCCTAGAAATATTGGCTCCGCCGAGAGATTCGCTAATCCTATGAGATATAACTGTAAGCACATCTACTGTAGATCTAGCAGAACGGAAACTATATTGTGTGTCATTAAGAAGGTTATTTTTGCTAAGATGGTCGATTACTTCTCTATTTAACACAGATTCCAGCAACTTACTTATGACGCACAGGAGACTTATTGGCCTGCACTGAGAAGGGGATGAGCGATCACCTGAATTCTTAAATACAGGGCATACTGATAAGATTTTCCAGGGTGATGGGAAGCTATTCTCCTTAAGACAACGTTTAAACAGTTTTGTAAGTATATGCACTAGTTCTGGTTGAAGTTTTTGGAGTACTATAATTGGGATACTATCATGAGCGGTTGCTTTACTGGAATCAAGGTTTTTGATTAGCTTGGCAACATCACATACAGATATTTGTATATCATATAGCGTGTTTTCTGATGCAAGAGGAAATATTGGGGTTTGGCGGCCTTGGTCGTAAAGGGTAGAATTAGCTGCAAAGTTCTTGGCAAAGAATTTGGCTTTGTCTGAAGCTGACGAGATTACCACAGGTCCATTGATAATAGTTGGGATAGAGCACACGCTTCTGTTCAGGATTCCGTTTGCTACTTGCCAAAACTAGTTGGAACCAAGCCGCTGCTCAGCTACTTTGGACTTCACGAACCAAGCATCCAACTCTCTTGCGTTCTTTATTACTTTCTTACAATGGTTGCTGGCAGTCCTGAAAGCGGCTTTAGTCTCTATACATCTATTACATTGGAAGCAATGGAAAAAGTGATTTCTGTGTGCCATGGCAGCAGCACATTCTGGAGAGAACCATGGCTGGCTGTTAGGTTTTTGCTGGAACTGAACGATGGAGAGGTACATCTGAGGACTTATTACATTTCATTTTTTATCTTAATTGATACAACAGAGTGGTCGGAAGCTCCAAGAGGAGACAGAACGGAAACTGCACATAGTTCAGGGCAAGTTGTGGGAAAAGGTATAGGAGACTCGCGTACTGGCCGTCAGTGTCGGGCACAGACGTGGGTTCGTCAACAATCTGAGTGAGGTCATAAGCAATGGAGAAATCATGACAGACTCGCATACTGGCCGTCAGGGTCGGGCGCAGACGTGGGTTCGTCAAGAATCTGAGTGAGGTCATAAGCAATGGAAAAATCATGACAGAACATCGTCTCATCATCGGTCTTGTTTGAGTGAGTTAACCATTCCACATTGTGAACATTGAAGTTTCCACAAACGTGAATGTTAGCTGAAGGATAAGCAGATAGGAGGTGGACAATTTTCTTAGATATGCTTTTAAAGATAGTAACTCATCTGTTGTGGGGTGATAGAGAGCAAATATAAATGCAGTAGTTGGAGCAAGTACAACCCAGAAGCACATATAGGGTAAGTTAGGATCTCCTCTAGAGATGTCTCTACCACATGGAAAGCAATCTTTAATATAGACACATATTTCATGCCCATGGCGATCTTGGGGGTCAGATTTGGCAGTTAAGTTGGAGTATCCTTTAATTACGAACTCCTCTAGGGAAATCATCTTTAATTATGAACTCATCTAGCGAAATAGTCTGTCCAATGCCAGTTTCCCTTAGAAATAATAGGTCTGGTTTAGTCTCCTGTAATTGGATTTCAACCTCTGGAAGGCTAGAACGTAGACCCCTGATGTTGGAGAAGGAGACATAGTAGTGGGGATCTACTTTGGAAGTTGGAGATCCGGGTTTAATCGTGTATTTTTTCTTGAAACATGTCATGATGGAGTTTTGGAATTTGTGGACATGATCGTCAGATTTTCTTACAGCAGGACAGAGAGGGAAACTAAGCGAGAACAAGAAAATAATATGGCATCGAGAGGCCCCATCAGAAGCTACTGCATGGTCCAGAATCCATTCACCAAATGGCAATACAGCAGCCCCAATAATTTTCCCCTGGTAATAGGACAGCATACTTAGTGGTTAATCCAAGGTTCGGGTCCCTGAATATCGGGCGGATAACGCCAGCCCAGATAAAACGTTTACCTTCAGCACCCTTACTATTGACATTGCTACAAGGATACACATAGAAACAGAAATTTTTCCGACATCTCTGGCGACTGTTCGCGCAAAATACTGCCAACCTAGAATACAGCTTTTTCTTCTCCCTTTGTCAGAAAAAATCACTCATTAAAAAATGAGAACTGAGGGACCAATAAAGAGAAGCGAGAGTAACGGGAGCTGCCGATAACGCATACACACTGCGTTCTCTATTCTCCATTAAAAAAACAAAAAAATTATTTCATTAAATATTGTACTTAACAAAAGTCCAATTGGCGTGTTTAAGGGAAAGTATGGTGATAGATTCCCCTCTCACGAACTGAAAATGAATACAATCACCTAATCTATTTATGCATGGTAAGCAGCCGAGGATCCTCGTTTCTATTTAAAAAGTTTTAGTTAAGGTTTTCTTTTTTCATCCTTACATAGTTAAATTCTCTTTTATAATTGAAGACTTTTGAGAAATCGGCTTATGCAAGTGCTAATCTATTTCTATTTAACATTTTTTTCATCCTTATATAATTGAATTCTCTTGTATAATCATACACTTTTTAGAAGTCGGATTGTGTAAGTGCTAAGCCTGCGATATGTTAAATTTAGTTTCTTTTTCTTCCGGGAATTTAAACAGCATTTTTTATTTTCATTTTTTCATTGTTTTTACTCAAAACCCCTTTAGAATATATATATATATATATATATATATATATATATATATATATATATATATATATATATATATGTATACATATTATCCTCGCGCGAAAGAGCAGGACACAAAATGTTTTAAATAATAATAATAATAGAATAGCAATAACAAAGACTTTCGCTGGCGAGGACTACTATTGATCGTAACCAGTTATACATTCCTTTTGAAATTTTCATCTCTATTTTTCTCGTTATGTAATGAATATTTGTTAATGAAACCTATATGAAATATGTTCCTTATTAAATTTTAAAGATTTTCTATTCTGAAAGAAGTTAAAAAAATAAATCTAAAAAGAGTTATTTTTAAGTTTTTGTTAAAAAATTCAGATTTTCTCATTAATCAGACCTGTATTACAAAAAGGAGGTTGCAAAAAATGAGTTGGGGTGTGAGGAAAAATACAAACTGAAACAGAGAGGATATTCAGACCTGTAATAATACAAAGAGGGGGTTGCAAAAATAAGTTGTGGTGTGAGGAGAATACAAACTGAAATAGAGAGAAGGAGAGTTTTCAAATATAATCGTAAAAAGATAAGATACAAGTTAGAAAAGCATTTCATCCAAGCATGTAAATTGTTAAACAATATGTTTTTACTATAGGCTTTAAAAATAAAGGTAAAGATTCAATTTGAAATTTATTTATCTTCCAAGTGTACTTTTATAAATTTTAAAAAGTAATTGCAATTTTAAAAACATTATCTTTCATCTAGCAATTAATGATATAGATATAAAATTTTCAATGATTTTTTTAAAGTGCAACAGAATGTACAGTACATAAAATAAATCCAAGGTAATTATTTTATTCAATTTAAATTAAATTTTTATGCCTTACTTTGTAAAATTTATAAAAGTGCACTTAGAAGATAAATAAAATTCAAATTGAATTTTGTACCTTTATTTTTAAAACCTATAGTAAAAACATTTTGCATAACAATTTTCATGCCATGGATGAAATGTTTTTCTAACTTGCATATATATATATATATATATATATATATATATATATATATATATATATATATATATATTCTTGTAAAATATCCAGATCTAAATTTGCAATCTGTCTGACATATTAATACTTGATTCAGACTAGCATATTTTTCTTTCATTGTGCTATTGTCATGAATATATCATATTTCGCCTATGTTCCTTTCGAAAATACTTATTCTGATTCAAAGAATTCTCAGAATAGACACATTTTCTTTTATCTATTTGCAATATACCATTAATTTCTAATGAAATTTTTTTAACGGCTTCTATAATCCCTTATATATATTTAATTATATATAATAATATATACTTATTTAGTTCTTTTAGTTTCTTTATATTTCTTATATGATGAGTAAGTTTTTGGAATAAAATTGCAACATTATTCACATTTGTTCCTAATTCACATTCATATATTACTTATTATTACTTATTATTATTTCATTGTGTTGGGTTTTGTTTTTTGACAAATGAAAAACTCGCAGGTTATTGTGAAATGTTCATACGTTCGTTTGAATATCAATTCTTCATGACAAAGTTTATTTTCATTATTTTTACTTTACTAAGTGAACTATATCGTATTCATTTATATTAACTTTCTAATTATACCTAATAAGACAAAATCATTTCGTGCACAAAATTTTAAAAAAAATTCATAACAAAGTGCTAAAAAGTTACAAAACTTCTGGCTGGTTCTGGATATTTTACATCCCCTAATTTTATAAGGTTTCATTTTCTATTTCATTTTTTTCAAATCGTTCCCATGATTAAATAAAGATGGATTCCCTAAAGTTGAGGCAGAGGAACAACCATTCAAACTGTAGTCAAAACGGTTGGATAATGACGAAGGACGTCACGTTTTCGAGTGAAGCAAAGGTTTTCAAATGAATCTCTGGATTAAAGTCGTGCAAGTGAGACAACGCCAATAATGTAAGACAACTCAACAACTGCTGAATGTTACCTCGTTGTTCTTTGTCCGTCTGCGTCACTCATTTGAGTAAGTTAGAAGTAAACAATCAGCTAAGATGACATTAGTCTCTTTCTCTTTTCTGAGTTCAGTTTCTCCAAATAAAGCCTCTATGAAAACTTAGCGAATGTCTGCTTGTGTCTTTATTAATCATGAAAAGCGTATTATTCGTATTACTTAAACAAATGAGATAATCACCGAGCACTTATAAAATGCAGCGACACAAGAAAAATCATGCGACAGCGAAAAGTCGACGAGTAATCGAAATAACGATGAGCTGCAATAAAACCATTTCGATGCGAAACTGACATTGGCTCATCGGTTTTGCATATGATTTTATGATTAAATGTTACTGTAACTTGACATTCAAACTTGACATAACCACGGATAATGTGCCTACATTCGAGATGTCTTTCCATGTCGCAAAGTTCTCTTATTCTAAACTCTGAAAACTTTAGAAACCTATTAAACTGTAGAAGTAAAATAGCAAACAACTGTATGTATAAAGATTTCTATTTTGCTATTGGAAATGTTGCACTGCCATTACAATTACTTATATACAAAATAATTATTGACTTTCCACGAGATACTTTATGTTATTTTAATCTTTATTATCGATTTCGTTCGTTGTCTTAGTGGATATTGCCATAATCTATCTTTTCATTAGCGTCGATTATTCGTTATTTTCTTACATAGAGGTAAGTACGTAGATTCATGTAATAAAACAACTTTATTTCTTTTGTTTCGAAAATTTTCACTTTCAGATTTCAAACAATAACTAAAACGCAGTTCTCATATTCGTATTTAAGAATAAAAAACGCGTATATTATTTGATAATTATCGACTAAAACATCCCTTTCATACATCTTTATGCGGGTTTATTTTTAAGACATACAATAATACAATTTTCTTTTAAAAATAACAATTTTAATTGATTTTGCTTTACATTAAAACCAAAATACAAACTAATCATCGTACTT
>NC_136492.1:43342506-43387506 GCF_053919585.1 Euprymna scolopes
GATATCCAAAAATTAAGAATAAATGAATTTCAACAAGGGTCGTTGATAGTGCTCAATCAAACAGAGCAAATTATATTTTTTTATTACCTAAGAACTTTAAATTTGCTTCACGCCAGTCATGGTATATTTTCTCTTATGAAAATTTGGAAAAATTTTTGAACTTTTTTAATTTTTGTATTTTAATTTTTCTTGCCGGATGAAATCAAATATGATTGAAACGGTCTACACGTCGTAGCAATGTATGACTGTATTTACATAAATAATAATAATAATAATAATAATAATAATAATAATAATAATAATAATAATAATAACATCAAGTGTATCCTTTCGCTCAAGATCTTACCAAATATAACGCTGGGACCCACTCGGTAATAGAGTCCTGAGTATCCGGCGTCAGACACTAAAAATGAGTTGCCGTTGCGTTAGTTTGATACGGGTCATAAGTCAATGAAGATATGATGACCCAAGGTGCGCTTGACGGCAATTCTTGTTATTTGTCTTTTATGTTGTCATAAATGACCAATTCTCCTCGTTGTGTCCTGCGGTGCATCTATCGTACAAAAGAATCTGTCTCGACGTAGTCTATGTTGAATCACAGTTGTACATAAGATTACTGTAAAATATATTATCAATAACATTTCAACAGTAAGACAGAGAAGCAATAATCAATTATAACAATATGGACAGGAAAAGGAACAGAAAAAATGACAAGCACGTTTTTGGTTTGTGTTATGAAAATATATTGCACACAATTGTCCACGGCTTAAACAAATCTCTGCAAAAGTTCCGTCTAAAAAGTAATAAGAAAACAACAACAAAAAAAAGAAATAAGAAAGCAAAATGAAGTAGTACACGTCTTCTTTGTCATTCTTTCTCTCGATCAGTAGTTAGAGTTAGTAAGAGGGAGGAATTTCTTACTCTCTTTCGTAGCTTTTCACGGAGATATACTATTTTTCTACTTAAAAAGGATCTTGATCAGAAATTTACGAGTAGTTTTAATTTTATAACCAGATAATTCAAGTTAAAATTAAGGGCTTTTTATCAGAGTGTGCATTTTCGAGGTATTATCTTCTTCGCTTCATTAAAAGAGTCGAAGATGTAGCCGACTTTTCATCTCGACTGCTTTTGCCTCTGCCAAGAGATATCTGCTTAGACTCTTCCATTGCCCACGTCTGAACTAGATCGCACTGGGACCCAGTTTGAAATTCATGGTACTCTACTGACTTGTCTGGAACTCCACTCAGCTTGTTAAAAACGTGCTTGCAACCCTTTTTTATATCAAGAAGAGTTAATTGTCGGTAAGCCTAATCCCCTTACTATAACCAATCAAAGTCTACCACGCGATTCTCTACTGGAAGGCGATTGGTCAAATGCTAATTTCACGCTTCTTGTATTTAAATGAGGTTTCAAGGACTTTTGGTTCTTATGACTGGCCGATACTTCGAGATGATCATTCTTTATTTCAGTCGTAATTGATCGAGGAAATTTGGTAGGAATACTTTAAAATGTTGTGAACCAACCCTTGTGAAACGAATTTAACAGTAATAATTGTTTTAATAGAGCTGAATTAAAGTTTTATTATGTGAAGAATACCTTGCTTACTCAATTTTCTGGTTGGTGACTCAACTCTACACAAAGAAAAGATAACTTCAGCTGAACTGATTTTAGTTAATATTAACAATGTTATACTAATATTGTATTGCTAATGAATAAATACTATCTGGAGAATAGTATTGAAAATACTGTTTGGGTTTGGCTTTAGTGACCATTAGGTCATTATTCGTAGAATTCGCTGACGTGGAAAATTACTCATGGAAAATACTTACATAAGATTGGAAACTGGCTAATAAGAACGAGTATGAGTGTGACGGAGCAATCGCCTATTAGCTGGAGTGTAAGCTGATAGCATCTAACATTACCCGTTACCTATCGAACTCCGATCGAACTCCGATCTCGCTCAGCCCATTATACGCAACCCCGTTATAGAAACGACCAGAGGATTTCATCATTTTTTTCTGTTGTTCTGTCTTCGTGCAGAGAGGGAGGGAGGGAACCAGAAGTGAGTAACCCACCCCTGTCATCGTGTCATCGTGCCAATCGACCATGGCCAAACTATTGTAATGTGTGAGCTATTTGTGGAACCGGTATAGCTGTTGAACTTTGTTTGGGTGTTTCGTGATTCTGGATATTCCTGAAATCGAACTCTTATACCGATTAACATCCTTTAGGGTGTTCGTTGAGTAATAATGTTGGACATTCAAAAAATCATCGGTTTGACTATGCATCCACGCACATGCATAATGATTAAAACTTTTCATACACACCTGTCTAGAGTCAACGTCATCAGTATTAGCACTATAACTAGTTTAACATTTCTAATTAAATACGATACCCAATTAGTAGAGGATTAACTTCGCACACTTAGCCCAAGGAGTTGAATCTCATTGTGTTAGCTACGTTGATGATACACTTATCTGTAATGGTTGGTTGGCATCCTTCATCGCCCTGCTCAAGCGGTAACTTTATATATATATATATATATATATATATATATATATATATATATATATATATATATATATATATATATATGCATGTGTACATTATACGTTTGAAGTTACTTTTTTTTCTTTTGTATCTTACAACCGGAATAGACATAAAAACAACAAAAATAACACAAAGACAAATTATAATTACTAGAAATAATACTAATAATAATAGAAATTAAAAAAAAAATACTAGTAACAGCAAAAAAGAAACTATAGAACGTAGCTACTCTGTTCGTCCCAGAATAAATGCCTAACCAAAAACAACGTTTAACAGGCCACGGTATTTGCCAGAAAACCCGAAAAAAAACTATTACGAAGGTATGACCTCCCTGGATTTTAAAAGATGATATTAAGATCACAGAAGTACGTTAAAAATTAAAAACACCGAATAAAAACATCATTAGGAAGCCACTACGGGAAATTCAAGAAAGTTGACAGTTGTTAGTGAAAATAGTACGTCAGACCAGCACATGTATATTTTAGATGACTCATGTAGACTATATTGGAATGAGAAATTTGCTATCCTAAACTTTAAAGAATTCCTGAACTGCAGAAGTGAAATAGAAAACTTATGTATATACAAACTAAACTTTATCTTAGGATAACAAATCAAAAATAAAAAAAAATAAAACATAAACATCAATAAATAATAATGACAACAACAATAAAAAAATATATTCATAATTATTATAACTAACAAGACCCTGAAAAAATAGTAAGTACGGTTGTTAGTTGGATCCACTGCCCGCCCACGATAATGGCATGAACACTTTGGTAGTTTATGAATTGTATGTATTTGTCGTTATAGTTCTTAGTAAAGTTTTATAACGTTGTTCTCTTATGTTTACCATGCGTAATTGAATATAATTCACTGTAAATGAACAGAAATTAAAAAAAACACGCACACAACATTAAAACAGTAAATAAAATAAGAACACAATGCATTAAATATAAATCGATGAAAAAGAAATACATATGTAGGCTGGAGCATGTTACATTAATTTTAGCATTTACTTCAGTTCATGTACGCAGTTACCCGAAAAGATGTTATTTCAGTAAGAACGAATTACTATTTCGGCCAATGTGCAGTGGTTGTTAAACCTGCAGAGTGTGTTTATTCCGAGTGCCGATCTTAACATGGGGCGGTTGTAAAATAAGAAACACCCCCAACCTCCCCATGTTGAGAACAGCCTTCGGCCTAAACACCCTTTGAATGCTGGACAACCAGTGGTCAATGAACGCAAAAGTAATTCCTTCTTAATAAAACAACACGGAAATGTCTTTTTTATGCTAAATGCGTATCTGGAATAAGAAAAATATAAAAATAAAAAGATAAAAAATAAGTTCATCACCCTCCATTCTACAACTGGTAGTGGTGAGAACATTAAATAATGAGAGAGAAAGTAGGAACTTCTTTCTCTGTATACGTGGGGATTGTGATGGTGTTTCTCAGCGGATATAATGTAACATTTAATAAGTACGACTGAATGTGGCAGAAATGGTGGTTGTAAGCTACTTAAGATAGTGACTCTTAGAATAGATATATTTAATATGTATGTGGTATGTGCTGTTGAAACCCTACACTACTTTGGTCTAGAAGAGAATTTCTACAATCAAAATATTATATAGTTGATTAATAGATAAATAAACACACTAGTATAAAATAAAATGTAACTACAAAAAATCTACATTGAAGTCACTCCCAACAAAAAGAAAAGAGAAATCCGATTCCTGTCAATAAATACAAAGAAACATATCAATTAGAAGTCAAGTGAACCTTTTCCTGATAAACGCACGCCTATTGACTACGGTAAATGGGTATGTGAATAACAAAGAACCTGATAAGCTGACTAGTAAACCCAGTACCACGAAAAAACATCGATTTTACGCAATAGTCTGACGAATCCTCACGAGGGTGGAAGGCGGAAACTTTTGTGTAATTTACTTGCTGTGTATATTTTCAAAACTTACTATATATATATATATATATATATATATATATATATATATATATATATACGTAAATATATATGAGAAAAATATAATTTTAAATGTGCGTAATATGTGTTTTATGTGTGCGTTATACGTTTGAAATTAGATTTTTCTCTTTTGCATCTGTCAACTGGGATGAACTTACGATTTCCTTACAGTATGTTAACCATTTTAAATGTCATTTAACCTCATTCAAAACTTCGTCAAAAAACTTGTATAATCTCATGCATTTATTGCGCAACGTTTATTTTTTTTTCAGTCATGTTAACTTTATATTTATCGTATTTCAAATGAAAAGATCAAATGTTCTGTCAACAATTTAAAGCTAAAACATGGTGATACACCGGATCTCGTCCTCACCACCTAAGTTAAGCAATGTTAGCCATCGTTAGTACTTAGATGAGTGGCCTTTGTAGAATTATTTTTAATGGGTACTTGTATTGTTATAAATAAAACAGATTGTAGATTAAATTTGTGTCACATTAATGTTATATCCCGTACGTTCAGCGTAACGCTAAAAAACGAGTATTAAACATTGATAATTGTTTAGATTTAAAACAAAATTTCTACGTATTGAGTTTTTCTTTTTCTCTCGCTGATTTCGTGAAAAATTAAGCCACATTTATGCTAATATTGACAGCAATCTACGTTAGCCCCTGCAACTTCTATTGTTTTAACTCCATTTTTCTATCTGATTCACAAATATTAAAAGCATTTTATCGTTTACAAAATCCTGTAGCAAGTAACACTAGAACAAGCACAGATATAGCATTAACAAAAATAAAAGTCATTCGATCGACTAGCAGCAATACAAAGAAAATATGCATGTCATCATGTAGCAGTCATATATGTTGATGTAATATTTTCTTTTGATGTAAATAAATAGCAAAGGTGTGCACACATGCACATACCAGGTAGATTTTTATCTACATTCTTGTGTCTCATAAAAATGACCGAAATTGTAATTATCACTAAAACAAAGAAATGTTTACATTCTATATCGAGAGGCTATAAATTGCGCAACGCAAAATAAAAAAAGAAGAATGTAATATTTTTAGATTTTCATTCCCGGGAGATAACATAAGCAATAGAGAAGAGGGTGATTGACATTTCTCCGCGTTGCTGACACGCACTAACCCTTTTCTCCGCGTTGCTGACACGCACTAACCCTTTTCTCCGCGTTGCTGACACGCACTAACCCTTTTCTCCGCGTTGCTGACACGCACTAACCCTTACAATCTAACATCTCTTTCTTTGTCGATGGGCAAAAGCTTAATTGTATATAAAACATATGTTTATAAATTCGTCTCTGAATCGTCAACGAATTTTCAAGTGTAGAAAATTATATATTCATTCAATAATGCAGCAGTATTACAACACAACGGGCCCATCGACCAACCAGGTGTCTTGGCGTACGAATACAGTTTCTTTAAAGTTTTACGGCGTCCACTGTTATGTTTATCCGGCTTTTAAATCAGTTTTAAAAGTTGACTATTCAATCATGAACAGTAGAATCAAATCTACTAATATTTTTGACATCTCATTTTGTAAACATAAATTTTTATGTCTTTCTTTACAGAAAAAAATACAAACTCATCACGACCCATCCGACTCAGTAATTACTACATTTAGATAGGAAGCGAAAATAAGAGATATAAGTATCAGCACCGTTTACTTTTTAACCCTAAAAACACTCATCTACGTGGTAAGATATGGAATCTTTCCTTTTCCCCTTTTATCCTTAAAAAAAGCATCTACTAAAATTTTGCCTTTGAAATCCAATTAGAGTTTAGGACCATTACCTTGCGTTGTTTGCCTTCTCTATTAATCCAAGTATCTGATGAGCATCATCCGCTCGGAAAGAAGAGAAGGGATGAGACTTGTGACGGAATTAATTTGTCAGTTTGGCAAAGACAGCCGAAAGAGATAGTCGGAAAATATGTTTTGATAAGTGATATACAATGTCTGCTGCGAAAAAAAGTCGAAGATATTTGCTCCACTTAGTCGGATTTGGACCTTAGAATTCACCTTCGTTTGTTCGTCCTTTCGTTCCTAAAATTCTCAATAACTACTCATTACATTTTTCTGAAATTTTTCACAAAGTTAAAACTGCTCAAAGGATGAAATGTAACATACTTGGATTTTTGATAAAAATGCTGGTTGTGTCCCCAGGTAGTCAAAAGGGGTCAAAATTACCCAAAATAGCACTTTTGGGGCATAGAATGTTTTCTCCACTACTAGATTTTATTGAAAATTACCCAAAAGCAAGGTCACATGGATAAACATCTGGAAACGTAATATTTGACCCTGGGGAAATTCTGAGGCTTGAGTCCCAGCGTGTTTTAGGACTGATAAACACACCTTTTTTGATTCATTTTTATTTTTCTCCTAAAATTCATACTTGTGTCTAAATAGGGGTTTTAAATGGTACCGAATTTAATAAATTAAGGCATCGTTTGTCATGAATCGGTGTTATTTGGCTGTGTTAGCCCAATGTTTTACATCAGGTTACGGGTTTAAATGGGCCAAATAGGTAGCAGTTCTACAACTGATTTTGGCTAACTGTACAAGGAAAGTAACTCTTGTAAACTCAAATATTGATTATATATTCGTAGATTTAAATTTAATACATGCGAGTAGTTGTATGCGTGTGTACTACAATGAATCTCAACTCAATTTGAAGGTGGTATGTTGGACTTAATTCTTAATACAGAACTTTCTTCTTCACCAGCACTGTGGCTTCACAACCCATTTAGTGATCACTTTATTTTGTATGTGATTACTTTATATCTGTTTTGATTCATTTACTTCATATCGATAAAATGACAAAAAAACAAACAAATGTAAACCTCCCAAAAATTTGACATAAAAAATTAAAAGAAAACATTAATTAAAAAAAATTATACAAAATAATATTATGTCGTAGTTATACTAAAGTTGCTTTATTACCTTATATGAAAAAATATGACAAAGGAATCAGTCGGGGGACCATAAAATTGTTGGCTTGTTTTTTGTATTTACCAAAGTGTTTGGTGTATCAATATGCCTCAGTGGACAGAGGCGCATGAAAAACCCAGCAATAAGAAAAACAAAACTAGAAAACGATACGCAATAATATAAGAGATTAACGTAGTTTGCTTGAAGCAGCGTTTTATGTGTATATAAAGGTAATTTATAGAAGGCAATAAAATGCGGAGATGTAACGGATCTACACAAGCCGAAGAAAATATAGACATATAACGGTTGAATGAGCTAGTCAGATTCCCTTTGTATTAATAAAAAAGATATATAAATATATAAAAAGATATATGTATATGTTATTTGTTCATAGTTTTATAATACTGTATTAAGTATTATATACTGTAATAAGTATTATTTACTTACTTGCGTCTGTATCATCTGATGGAAGTTCCGTATGATGTGATATTTCGGAAGCATTTCCCTTTCCCAAATAAATGTGCGTCTTTTGTTCAAACAGACATATGGGGGATGTTGTAAATAAAATAGAGATGGATTCGGGATTTACATAAGAAAATTATTTCAGCTCAATTTTGATTCTTTAAACGTAATAATGTAGAGTCAGTATTTTGATTTTGAAGGTGACAATATGGCTATAGAAAATTGAAACACTAGAAAACGCATTATCTCGAAAATAACATTGTCGAAAGCTATCGGCCGAGAAAAAATTATTATATAGTATGAATTTGATTATCCTCGAATTTTTATTCCATGTTAACATCTGCTTGCGCTGCGAAAAATATTAAAGCTTAACAGTTGTTTCAACGACGCTGAATTGTCTTTATTATGGTGTAGCCGAATTGCTTTGGCAAAATGCCGAATAGGTTCGATGAGGAATAAGTTCGAATCAACAATCATAAAGTTTTGCCATTGCAGCAACTTTTCTAGATCATTATCGTGATGGAACCGGATTCTACTTGTGAACATTCCTGATCTTTTTTCTTTGATTACTTCTTGTTGACGCTTCAACTATCCAGAATAATGTTGCCCAGCCCCTCTGTGGTCATGCTGAAGATCAGTATACAGGTCATTCGTGCTGAAGGTCAGTATGAAGATATTCGATCAGTATGATACCCTGGGAATCTGAGAAAAGAGAGTTTGGATTTCTTTGGATGATCTGTGTTTCCACTGTTTTGATTGCATCTTGATTTCGATGTTGATGAGTTTTTTGTTTATTCAAAAATATTCAAAAAAAAAAAAATAAGAAGCATGTTAGAATCTTAAAATTTGGTAGGAATACTTACAAAATGTTGAACTTTCAAATTTAACCATGCATCAACGCTTCTTATACACGATGAATAAAAGTTTTCATACAAAATTCGTATATCTCTGCTTTCTTTTTATCACGTTTCTTTGCATTTCACATCCAGAATTCCGTGAAATGATTTATCGTTTAATCTATTTCTTTATTTCCTAAACATTTCATTTGCTTATCCATTACAAGAACCTAATTGCCAAAATGAACAAAAAGTATTCCCTGTTAACATTCAATATAACTACATTGTAATGTTAACCTCTCCAGAGTCAAATTTAGATATTTTGGGGGAAAAATAAGAAGAATCCTAAACAGAAAATTATAACATATGTATATACCTCTACTTCCGTAGCAGTCAGATATTTTGATGCACTATTTTCTTTTAGTGGAGATGGGCGGGTACTACTACGTAAGCTAAGCAGATGGTTATGCAGCAAACAGATATTTTGATATACTATTTTACTTTTGGTGTAGATAGACGGGTACAATTGAAACACTTGAAAATTCGTTATACACTTGGAAATTCGTTGTAGGAGTAAATTTAGCAATCAGTGTTGGGTGTACTATTTTTTGGTGTATATAGATGTGTATCACTGAGTAAGCTTAAACAGAGGGTAATGTAGCAGTCAGGTATTTTGATGTACTATTTTATTTTTGGGTATATAGACGGGTACAATTGGATGAGTTAAGTAGGAGTAAATTTATCAATCAGTGTTGGGTGTACTATTTTTGGTGTATATAGACGTGTATCACTGAGTAAGCTTAAACAGGGGGTAATGCAGCAGTCAGGTATTTTGATGTACTGTTTTATTTTTGGTGTAGATAGACGGATGCCATTGTGTGTTGTTTTAATTCCTTTGCAGTATAACCACCATAACGCGCATTTCTATTAACCTTCAGTGTTATCTGTCGTAATCTACTTTTGTCACCTAATCTGTCAGATGAGCATTATAATACGAAATCAAATGGAATCATCATAATCGTTGAACAAGCAATTGGAAACGTTGTAATAATGCGTAAGTATAATATTCTCGATAATCGAGTGCAACAGAAATGTTTTAAGTGGTTTGAAGAGTTCTGCGAGTTATTCCATTTTTTTACCTTGTTATCATTCGGTCTAAAGGAAAATGACAAAATGGTTTACTTTACACAAACAAAACAATTAGATCAACGAAGTAATGTTAACACAACGTATCGTACGTGTGTCTGTTTTCGCGTGGAAATTTATATACATACATAAAACACCTTCTGAACTGAAGAGAAAACACACAATAACATTTTTGAATTACGAGGGGTTCTTTATGCCTATACCGTAGAATATTTATTGCACAGCTTATTCGAACAGTCGTAATTCGCACGTTTAAAGAACAAAGTTAAGCATTAATCGAATGACTGATGAAAGGTTTTTCCTCGAAATATTATGTTATATGAACTCCCCCATCAAATGACACTGATGGCAAAGATTTCCAGCAGCAGCAGCAGCAGCAACAACAACAACAACAACAGCAACAACAACAACAACAACAACAATAATAATAATAATAATAATAATAATAATACTAATAATAATAATTGTTATTATTTGTTCCCTGAAGTCTGGGTGACAATAAGTCTACCAAGATTTCCAGTGCTCTCCACATCTCTCGATAAGTTTTGCAAATTAATTTGCATTATTGCAACAGCTATCTACTCTTTATTTCTGGTTGGAAGCGAATATTGGTCTTCACTCTGATTTGTGCGGAAATAAGCCCCTCCAAGATTTCAGTCCTTTTCGCACTCGTTCAGCGGAGGTCTGCTTAGTGCTTACTCTCCTCAGTATTTTCCTCCTCTTTGATCATACTCGATTATTTTGTGTGGCGTCAGGTTATGCTGACACTACAATCTTTTTTCAGTGGGGGGGGGGGGCTTACAATAATATTGTTTCAGTTTTCATGGTTCCATGTGCGGTTTATTTGTGTTTTACCTCTGTGACAGTTTCTATATTTTCGGCTCAGATTCATTGGTCTCCACATTAAAGGTTTTTTTGTAACATTTCAGCTGTTTCCATTATTGGTATGCGTTTTATCTTCTCAACAATCTCTCTGATTCCAATCTCTCTCAATTTTTAAAAAGTTTTTCGAGATTAAAAATGTAAAACTTATTTTCACTTTTGTATTTATCTTCTTCCTCAGAAAAATGATAATACAATCGTAACAAATAACAATTTCTCTCTCAGAATCATATCTGGGTTGCTGGCGGAGCATGTATGTATTTATATATGTTTATATGTATGTATATGTATGTGAATGTTGTCGTTGAGCATTGTTGATTCATTTCTTTGGAATCAAGATTATTATTGGCATTCGTTTCTCCGATATCTTTATAGTTGGAATTATTTCTAGAAAGTCACCGATTACTTACGGAAGAACGATGTGAAGGTTATCAATGTCCCTAAGTGAAAGTGATTTTGTGAAACGAATTAGATTTGAACTTGGCACACTCGAGTTGTCAGACGGTGTCGTTAATCACTTAGCCACCGTCACCTATCGTGTTCTGATGTTTCGAGACCTTGATCTCGCGAATAAACTCTACCCTATAACTGTCTTTTACAGGGTGTATTTTTCAACTAATTGCGCACAAATTAAGCTGAAGAGGACAAGACAACACATTTACCGAACTGTAGATCAAATATCGGTGATAATGCAACGCTAGAGAACAATGTACACGATAATATTAATTGCTTTTCTAACTGAAATACGTTGACAGGATGGAGTTTACCCGACAAATAATTTGCATGTTTAACAATGCTGTATGTGACATAGTTCACGTTTTAAGAGCACAGTGGCATTTTTCTAGGAAAGTCTTTTTTTATGTTTATCTTTTTTTATGTTTATCTTTTTATCTTATATTTATCAGTCTTTCTTAGTTTTCAATACAAGTCCAGATCTACACTGTTCAGCTTTATAAAGACTGAGCTGTGACTGTGACAAACTCGTGAATGTGAACTTACACTTTGAATTGGCTTGACTACCCATAACTGTGAAAGGTGAAGCGGCGATATTATCTTACTTCTGCTGCAACTAACACAGACGTATCGGTGCGGATGTATTAAATGATTTAATTCTATAAAGATTTCTCAAATTTGGGGTATAAGCTTAATGGGTTATAAAAAGAAATTAAGATTCAAAGAATATTGTTTATTTCGTGCCTAATAACCATTAAGCAAATTGAAACTAATTGAATTTTCAAATTGCATAAACATATGACGAACATCACTTGGTTTTTTGGCTTGCTCCAGAGTGTTTCGTAGAATTCGCATGCAATAATACGTATTACTTGATGAGGATTGTAAACGTTTCTATCTTTATCTCCTACATAACGCTTTCCACTTGATCACTGACTCCGAAATGTCTACCAACTTGAACGACCTGCATCTCTTCACTTGCATTGCCCTTTTAAATGTGAGACGGGAAATTGCCAGACAAGTGGAGATCCCAAAAGCTAAAAAGTATCAGTGATAGACGCTATTCTTTTTCTTTTTTTTTTTTTGTTCATGGATGTGAACCACGAGTCAAAGGATTGGGGTCAGGAGAAGCTTCTTCAGCCATATCAAACCTCTAACAAAATCTTAGGAAAAGAAAAGACTATAACTATGGATAGGACAACCTCCCTCCTACTAAAATGGGATCTTCCCTTTTGAGACATCTGTAGCCCCCCCCCCTCCCGATAGAGAAGCAAGCTGATTCTAGTGGAAAATACTCAACGCCTTAATAACAGTAATGGGCCGAGCAAAGGTTGCTATGATCAGATGATGCTGTAAAACTGGCCCAGCCATCTTCTAATGTGGGGAAGAGGACCATACGATGCAACACTGCCTTGTCTGGCCTCTACTTTACTAGTGTAGGTTGAAAAATCTTACAGACTACAACAATAATGCAGAGGATCAAAAAAATGTGGGAAACTTTTGTATGACAACATGCTTCAAATACATGTAAAGAATAAGAATCTGTAAAATAATTAAATTACACAGGAAGGGAAGGGGGTAATCAATTAATGGAAATTGTTTAAGCTTTATTAGAGTAAAATATCAACAAGAATGGAACAGAAGTTACTTTCCTCTGACCACACCTGACCCAGCCATCTGCTAATGTGGAAAGGGCGACCATACTATGAAACGCTGCCTTGTCTGCCATCTACTGCTCAACCAGTACAGGTTTAAAGATCTTGCAGGATACAACAATGCAAAGATGTCAATGTCGATCAACAAATGTTTCCCAACAATCTAGAAAACAGTTGTTCTCTCACGAACAATAGCAAACAGTTAATTGCGAGTAAAAATATATAAATACGTGTATCATTAATAAATAATGCAAAACAAATAAAAGCAGTCATCAATTAGATTAAAAAAAAATGATGCGAGAGCAATAATAATGGCTAGAGTGTCCTCGTATTGTCGATTAATGCTATTATATCAAAGATGAAAAAAATAATTGAAGAACATATCATCTATCCACCATCGCAACGAGAGATATTAACGATTGCTTAGTTTTCTGATAACGTCATCATGATAGAATTATTTCCATTCTATTCTGTTTTTTTCTATTGGCGGAAAATATGACGTCACGGCTGCGTGATTGTCCTAAAGCCGATACTCATCCACACACGCAAGCTCACATTAATTGTGAATGATGCAAAAAAAAAATCATAAACAAAGAAGACAGTTTAATCAGTATTATTGGTGCTACTCTATTGTCATAAGTCCAGACTAGCGTTTTCTTTTTCTGTATAACACACACACACACACACGTGTGTGTGTGTGTGTATAACACACACACACACACGTGCGTGTGTGTGTGTGTGTGTGTGTGTGTGTGTGTGTGTGTGTGTGTGTGTGTGTGTGTGTGTGTGTCTGTTTTGTTTGCGATACTTTTGAATGAAAAGCACTTTAGTAAAATGTAAGTTGGGATGAGTATGACCCAGATTAAAATATAATGATCTGTGTTTTGCGGAGGAAAATGATGATGTTTTTCTCCGACTTCTATTTGTGATGTTTTGGAATCGGCCCTGAAAAAAAACAAAAAACATAAAACTGATTATAAAAATTATTTCGTCTTAGACGGCAAAATATTTCATTTATCTTAAATTAATTGAATTGATATAAATAATATGCTATAAAATTATTTATTTCAATTTACTCTCTGCTTCTGTCTCTTTTTGTCTGTCGGCATCACTCTTTCTATCTCTCTTTATATATATATATATATATATATATATATATATATATATATATATATATATATATATATATATATATATATATATATATGCACAGATCATCGTATAACGATTAGATCACTCTCTGATTGACGTAAACGAAGATTTAACATTAAAATGTTTAAATTCGACGTTATTTCACGCGGTTAATGGTAGCCGAATGGATTAGGTCTTCGCTAATCGAGCCAGAGATGTCTCGTGATGCGGGGTTCGAATCGTTCGACTGGTATTAATCGTGACACTCTGCACTGAAGATTCCCGAAGGGATGAAACACTAGTGTCTGTAGGTATTTAATTATTATAGTAAAAAAAATAATTACAAATATATATATATATATATATACTAGCAGGTAGGGCACCCGGCTTTTCTCGGGCGTAAAATAAGCTTTAATATGATATTTTAATTTGTCCAGATATCATATATATATTATTATAGAGTCGTTACTTCAAAAGTAGAAAAAAGTACTTGAGTGCCATCAGTTCGAATCGAAACCGTAGCATTCGAAGCTGGTGTGGTTACCACTGTACCATCGTGACACGCACATGAGCTGATTACAAGTTAAAAATAAACTAAGATGAGTGTATAACGACTTTTTACATTTTTGACTCATTTTTGACCCCTTCAAAACTATTTTGACCATCTAAAAACCCATAAAAGAAAGGTCCGTAAAAATACAATTATATATATATATATACAGTGCGTTACTTGCTTTATTGCAGATCACATTTTCCTTGAAAACGTTTTTTATTACTAAACGTAATTAACTGAAATTTTGTACAGCTATAGAAAACACATTGATAAGTTAGTCCATAAAATTTTATCCAAATATTCTTACTAGTTCAAAAGTTATAAAAATTTTTGAAAAATATGAAATTTTTACTGTTTCTCGCTTTATTGCAACGTATTGAAAATACAGTTTAAAGGTAATAAAAGTATGAATTTATTTGTTAATTTAATTCAAATTAGTAACAATAACAGATATATAACCATATAGAAATCAAATACAACCCACAAAGCGTGACATTTTAACGAAAAACGAATTATTTATCAACATAATTTCCCTTCCTTGCAATCACCTTAAACAGTCTATTATCAACAGATGAGGTTAGTTTTTTTTTTATTTGAGAAGGTGTTATGGTCCTAGATACTTCAAGAATTTTATTCCAAAGTGCATCTTTTGATGTGAATTGCCGTCCTCCTTCATAAACCCCTCTTTTCAGAATTGACCAAAAGTTCTCTATTGGGTTCAGGTCAGGAGAACAAGGCGGCCAGGTCATGAGAGTTTCGTCTTTGATCCACAGAGACTCAAGGTAGGATTTGGTAGCTTTTGCAGCGTGAGATGGAGCATTATCGTGCATAAAAGTAAGGCGTCTACGACGAAGAAGTGGAAGGTCGTCCAGCCAAGGTGACAAATGCTCCTCCAAAAACTGGATGTATGTTTGGCTGGTAAGTTTAACGCTGTCAGGCACTCTGAAGGGTCCTAAGAGTTCATCTCCAACGATTCCAGCCCAAAACATAACTCCTCCCCCTCCTTGTTGACGCCTGATACGATATGGCATAGGATCTCCCTTAGGACTCCAAACTTTAGCCCATCCATCTGGACCATCCAGCGTGGCTCTCAATTCATCCGTGAATAAAACTTGTTGAAAGTCTGTTTTCATGTATTTTTGTGCCCAAGCTATGCGTTTTTTCATGTTGGTTTGATTAAAAGGAGGCTTTGAAATGGGTTTTACGTTTCTTGCAATTTCGTTTAAAATACTACATCTTGTTTTTCTTGACATTGCAGCAACGCCAGCTTTTATAAAAATAGACCTGCTGATGTCATTTGGGTCCTTATTGACTTCTTTGCTTATTTTTCGCATGTCACGAGGAGAAATGACCTTTCTTTTGCCCTTATCCTTACGTGGTGAAATCTTTGGCTTCTCCACAAAGGATGCCACAGTTCTCTTATCTCTACCAAGTTCTTCTGATAACTGGAGAATTGTAAGACCCTCTGCAAGACCTGCGGTTATCCTATTCTTCTCTGGTGCAGTCAATCGTCCATTTTCAGGCATTTTTAGAACTCCTGCAATAAAGCGAGAAACAGTAAAAATTTCATCTTTTTCAAAAATTGGTATAACTTTTGAACTAGTAAGAATATTTGGATCAAATTTTATAGACTAACCTGTCAAAGTGTGTTCAATGGCTGTACAAAATTTGAATAAATTATGTTTAGTATTAAGAAAGTTATTAAATAAAATATGATCTGCAATAAAGCAAGTAACGCACTGTATATATATATATATATATATATATATATATATATGTGTGTGTGTGTGTGTGTGTGTGTGTGTGTGTGTGTGGTTAGACAAAACAACGGAGACACTGGAAGTTCTTATCAAAATTAAAACGCATATAAAATTCGAAAATAATTACCAAGATGTTGGTTCAATTTGTTTATTTGTAATTATTGCTATTTTGAATGAAATTTATTTTATATTTTAGATAGTGCATATTATTAAGATGAAATTAAAATGACAGATGTGTCAGGTTTTCTAAAGATGGTACATGTGTGACAGGTGCTGCTGTACCGAATGGTGGCCGTATTGAACGGAAGTGTTTAAGAGTTGTATAAATCCATTTCTCGTCCTATTTATCCGTTATTGTTGCACCGTAATGAAATAAATATGATCAAATTAATTCCTAGAAGAACAGAGTTTTGTACCAATTTTATGTCATTTTACGAAATATTAAAATTTAGATATAATACAACTAAATCCTATATTTGCAATCCATATTGAAGTTTTGATAAAACTTCATTAAATAATTTTCATTCTGGAAATTGTATTAAATCAAACAATTAATGGTTCTTTAAAAAGACTGAAATTCGGTTAATCTTGCTTAATGTGTTAATGACAAGACAACAGCATATTCTTTTCCTTCCTTTGATTATCAGGTATATATATATATCCATTGATATCTTATGTTTTTATGTAGAGTAATGTGGTTCTTGGTTGATTAATTGTGTCTGTGTCGGATATATACTCGAGAGTTAAAACAATAAAAAGAATATGCTGTTGTCATAACCCCAGAAATAACTATGGATCAAGTCTGATGCAGATCTTCAATGTTCGATGCTTTAAATGGAATGATGATGTATTAAAGTGAAATTTAGGATATTTAATAATTAATGTCTACTGTCATTCTTTCTCTAATTTGGAGGGATCTAAATGTTCACTAACGACTTTTTTCCTATTTACGTAACACAAAATCAAAAAGCTAAATCAAACTAAATATAGCTGATCTTAACCATTCTAACGTCTAGCAGTTGTTTCTCCAAATCAATAATAATCCATTAATTAAGGAGTGAATTATGTACAGAAAATATATCCATACATATGCACAGCCCTTACTTTATATGTATATATACGCTTAAATATTAGTTAATGAAGATTTTGTATCTGTTATAGAGGCAATACCCTATTGATTATTATATTGTACCTAATATATAGTTATGATTTAAAAAGTGAAAAATTATGATATGAGAATAGAAAACGAACCAGCGTTGTTTTTTTTACTTTCTGTACTATGCCCTTATGCATGTAATAACTTAAAAACATCGTTGTAAAATATATAAATGTATATTTGCGCATGCATAGAAGAGCATTTTTACTCGACTTCCATGTACCAAATGCCATTTTTTTTTCCATTTTACATCTTAGCAGTTATTTTTACCGACCAAAATTCCAAATTCGATTTGTTCTACAGATCCTAATCCCCTATACACCATGTTTCATATTTGTAGACTAAAACTTGACAAAGTATTTTGGTAGAGATTGTTCTTCAGACAGACAAACTGGGTCATATATATATATATATATATATATATATATATATATATAGAGAGAGAGAGAGAGAGAGAGAGAGAGAGAGAGATAGATAGATAGATAGATAGATAGATAGATAGATAGATAGATAGATGTGTTCTACCCAGCTGAGATAGTGATGGATGATGGTAGGCTCGATGCTGCTCACGGAGGCTGTGTCCAGCACTTCTGTGTTGATGGTATAGCTCTTCTGAGATGTTGAGTATTTGATTTAGTTTAAATTGCTGGAAGAGTTCTAGCATTTTTAACTCAGTTCCATGTTTTGCCAGTGTATAAAAGGGCGGAGAGGATTGCTGTCCGGAAGACCATCCTTTTCGTAGCCTTTGTCAGTACGTGGTTGTTAAATATGTCAGTATGTGGTTGTTAAATATGTCAGTACGTGGTTGTTAAATATGTCAGTACGTGGTTGTTTAATATATCAGTACGTGGTTGTTAAATATGTCAGTACGTGGTTGTTAAATATGCGCCAGTTGAGTCGGACAAAAGTGGAGTGAGCTGCCCTGATTCTATTCTCTATGTTTTTTCTGTGCGTGGGCTTTCAATAACTGATCTACTTGCTCCAGCGACTAGCCATTGATAATGGTGTTAGTGTATGGGGGCGGCAGTCCAGGTGGTGGCTGAACTAATAACTTTTTCTTTTCTGTGTTTACCTGCATCCCAAATCGTTCATAGGCGGTTGTATGCGGCCGCTAATGTCTGAAGATCCTCTGCAGTCTGTCCTGGCATGGCACTGTCATAAGCGTACTACGATTGCCGCACCGAATATATGATGGTCTTGGTTCTGGCTCAAAGTTGAGCAAGATTGAAAACTTCTCCATCCAAGCGGTAACAGATGTCAACTGAGGGTGTGTATGGTGGTATCTCATTTATTATTCATGTTGTATAGAAAGAGAAACACGTGGGTGCTAGAACACATCCATGCTTCAGGCCATAATTAATGGGAAATGGGTCTGAGAAGGAATTCTGCTGGCATCATTCCGTACATACGGTATCACCTGTCACACACCAATATTCGTATGTAATTACCATTTTCACACACATTTATGTTTGTACGTATGTTATCGCCTTTCACACAGATTTGTGTTTGTACTAATTTGAATATTCCTTCGAAAACTTTTATTAATTGTTTGCTTATGTTTTTCTGTTTTCTTATCGGATAGTTAGCTTCATTTCACTATTACGCACAGTTCGATTTGTGCATAGTTTCTACATTGTGCATAATTGCATAGCATTTAGTACTGCATTTAGAGTAAATCTCTATCTCTATCTCGGAACGGTCTCTATCAAACTACTTTGTTTATTTGTAGTTTACATACTTGAAAGTTGATATGTGGGGTATTCAGACCCGTAGAACAAAATCGATTTAATCTTTAATCAGGAAAAATAGCTGCTAAAGGGTGAAAAATGAAACTTGGCGAGTATAGTTCGATGTAATCAGTAAGATCCATGCCTGCGGAAATATACATTTATACGTTCAACAACTTTATTTTAATGCATTAATATAGACTTAGATCAGATGGTAACAAATAACGCTGGGGTGCTATCTGTTTTACTTTTGATTCTAACTAATCACACTCAAGTCATATATATTTTCTTTTTGAAAATCACTACTATATAATAGGCACAATACAATAATCAATATAAAATTGGCTCTATCATAATAAATACGAAATCTGCATAAGTTAAGTATCATATTTAGCGTGTTTTACGACTAAGTAACGCCAGGCGGCCTGCTAGTATAGATTCAAAATTCGAAAGCGTAATACAAATACTAATGTTAATATAAATAGTTGCACATAAATCTTATCCGGAAACAAGAATTCTAGATGTTCGAGACAGAGCACTAATATATGGAGTAAATTAAATTATGAAAATTAATATTTACAAAAGTTATTGCTGAAAAATAAGGAATAAAACATAGAAACGTTTATATGTATATGTATGTGTGTGTGTGTGTGTGCATATCATTCAAACACTACCGGTTAAGTGGCAGTTTTAGTCATTTAGAACTGCGTTAAAGCTTAACCGCTCACTTATTTTTCGACCAAATTTCAAACAATTATTACAGTTTATACATCACCTTCTCAGCTGTATTGTAAAAAAAATGTTCAATTTTCGTTCAGTAAAACAACAGTTTTTTCTGGTGTTCAAAATCGTAAAAATATATAATACGCTTTTTATGACTGGTTTCCATAGCAAACACGTCGCTTCAACGACTACTGTTGCTACTAATTCACTGCTGTCTCGAAAAGTAACAAGTAAAACAGAGAGAATGAAAGGAAGATAATTGGGAGGATCTTATTAAAAACAGACGAGTGCCGTACATTGTTATTATATATGTGTTTATGGGTGCAAAAAATAAAACTGAAATTAAACAAATAACAATTGAATTTATTGGAAGCCTGGGAAAATCATGGATTTACAATTGAAAAGTGCGAGCATGAAAAGTAATATGGTTAAGCTTAAATATGGAAAATAAAGGACTAGTTGCTAAAACTGGAAATAAAATGACAGAATATTCTAGTAAAAAATATAATACATTTATAACTTAAAATATTGCAAGCATTAAGAATTTTATTTTCAAATTCAGTTTATAACATTATATAATAAATTCTTAACAACAAAACAGTAATAAACTCTTTGAATCCGGCTGAAATGTCCAGAAAGAAATAAACCACCCCTTTTTTCTTTAGGTATTTGTTTGCTTCCCTACGAAAACAAATGCTACACGAGGTCATTTTTAATGGGGGGGACCAGCTCCCCTAAAACAAGGGCAAAAAGGGGGCATTCTGGCAGTATCCAAAAATAGTAATTGTCTCAGTATGAAGGGTTTCCCCTTTATTGACCAAGGACCAAGTAACGTAATTTAAATGAAGCATCAGAACAGCTACTACACTTTGATCTTGTATATATAATTTTTATTGCCGCTAAAAATTTACAATTTAATGCTGGAAAACAATAAAAATAAACAAATCAGAAGCAAGAAACTTAGACATGAAACACTACAATGGATTGGAGGGGAGAGTGGGGCAAGGTCTTTCTATTATCTATATAACTTGTCAAATTATTCTTGACTTGCACCATTTACCACAATACCATTCACTCCGTGGAGTTAAACCTACTTAATATATGAATTCCCGAGCGTTTTTGTAAAAATGTATGTGAATATACTTTGATCTTGATCTGAAGTCCAAGAAAAAAAAGGCATGCCATTTTTCTATTTATTTAAAAAGAAAATACAACTTTGTTATTGTTGTAGCCCCGTGCTAGGGGTCACAAATGAAAGAAAACACAAGTAGTGTAAAGTGCATAAAATATAATATGTATTTATCATAAAGAATACAGGAGCCACTAAAGTGGTATGAGAGGAACGTGTTTGTAGCATGCAGTTAAACTTGGTATGAATATCTCCATCTAGTCTCTGAAACCAGTGTTATTCATAGGATTGGTTCCACTTAGTTCTAACATAGAGGTGATTTATACCCACACAACTACCCCCAGTTCCGAGCTTTTCATTCCCCTGGAATTATCGTATAGCTCTTTTTCCTGGGGTTGATCTCTGTCGGGTCGGTCATTTTCCTGGAGGACTGGCCTTGCCCGGCTGCTTGTGGTGTTCAAAGGTTGAACGTGTCATATATCTGGTCCATTACGTCTTGTTCAGCAGGAGGTTGTCTTTCGTCATCGGTGATATGTTTCCGAATTTGGTTTAAATGTTTCTTGTGAGTAAATCTTGGACCTTCGATAATGTAGACCATTCGCCCGATCCTTTTCTGGACCTTTTCTAGTTCCCACATCGTTCTATTATTTTTGTGTACCTAAAAAAATACCTTTTCGACAGATAACTACCTTTTTTAGGAACTATAGTATGTGGCGGTTTCACCTGTTTTCGCAAAAGTTTCTCGAAAACCGGCCTAATTTTCCTCGCAAACATTAACTATGCCAGTGACATCTTTGATGGAGTGCTTCATTTGGCGTAATTCGGCAAACTTGTAAAAACTGCTGTAGCGCCTTTTCTGAGGGCGTTCCTTTAGCCATCTTCAGCACTCTTTTCAGTGTGTCCACAAACCACTCTGCCTGACCGTTCGATTTGGGATGATAGATTTGCGTCGTTATGTGGTTAACTTTGAAATCATCGCAGAAGCTTTTAAAATCTGCTGAAGTAAATTGCGTGTCATTGTCTTACACTAGACAATCGACCACTCAAACCTAGCGTAGAATTCGTGAAAAGCACTGATTGTAAACTCCGTCGTTGGACTTTTCCATCGAAATACCTCAAGCCATTTTGAAAAACTGTCTACCACTATTAAATAATAGTTTCCATCCAGTGGACCTGCGTAATCTACGTGTATTCTTTGCCATCGGTGGTCAGCTTTAGGCGACAGGCTAAATTGTATTGAGGGCGCTTTTGAAGCCAATGCACATCCGTTACACGACTTTACCATGCGTTCTATATCAGTGTCCATACTCTTCCAGTAAACGTAGGACCTCATGAGGCTCTTCATTCGCGTAGCCTCAGGGTGTACTGTATGGAAATCTTTTAGAATTTTCTTCGTAAAGTAGCTGGGATTACTACTTTTTCTCGGTACAACAGTACCTCATTGCACATAGAACAAGCTCCCGCCCCCGATTCATCTAATTGATTTTTTTTCTTGGATGAAACTATCTTCTTCGGCCTTCCAAAGTGACTGGCAGTTTCTTGATCGTATTACATAGTATTTGTGTATAGTCGTTTTCACTTTCTAGTGACGCTATTACTGTGTATTCCCGCTGTTCCCTTGATTTCAGGATTGATCGAGACAATCCGTCCGCGTGAATTAACTTCCCAGGTGTAAGAAATTCCATAATGCAGTCGTAATTTAGTAGAATGGTCCCCCATTATTGCAGTCTGTTGGCTGTGTAAGTTGGCAGACCCTTTTGTTAGAGCCAAAGATGGTTAAAAGCGGCTTATGGTAAGTTTATAATTTTAATTTACGACCGTGTAAACATCCGTGGAATTTCGTAACCCCAAAATATGACCCCCAGTGCTTCCTTTTCGATTTGGGAGTAATTGTTCTCGGCAGGCAGTAAAGTTCTCGACGCATGGGCGATCGGCTTAGTGAACCCATTCGGCATCTTATGTAGAATGCATGCCCCGATTCCATACGAACTTGCGTCGGTTGCGACAATAATCTCTAGTTTCAGATTGAAATGAGTCAGGGATAAATCTGACATTAATACATCTTTTAATTGCTTAAACACTGTCTGGCATTCAGGCGTCCAGTCCCATTTTTTGTCCTTTTGTAATAGTACATTTAATGGCGTACGCAATTTATGCATGTTCTTAATGAACGTTTGATAATAGTTCACGGGCCCTAAAAAACTCTGCGATGTAGTTATCTTATGAGGTTCTGGCCTATCTTTTATAGCTGTGGACCTATCCGGATCGGATTTTCTCCCGTCCTTATCTATTATATGACCCAAGTATTAAATTCATTCAAAAAATAAAAAAAAATTTAATTCACACTTTGCTTCCTTCAATGTATTCTTTTATTCTGTCAAACACTTGAAATACACGATCTCTATGTTGTTCAAAATTTTGACTACGCAAAAGATATCGTCCAGATAGCCTATTGCGAAATTCAAACCGCTTAGCAAAGTATCGACTACCTGTTGGAAAATTGCAGATGCTACTTTTATGCAGAGACTAGATGGAGATATTCATACCAAGTTTAAATGCTAATCTATTGAATTTATAAAGTTCTTTGTTCGTTGAGATACACAAAAGTTTCGAGCTATCTTCCTCTACTGGTATTTGTAGGTACGCCTGACTTAAGTCTATTTTGGAAAAAATTCTCCACTATTTAACTTAGCGAATACTTCGTCTGGGTTTGGTAGCGAATAGTGATGATCCTTGACTGCCGCATTCAGTCCGGTAGAGAAGTCTGCGCATACCCTAATCTCTGTATATTTTTTCACGTATACGGTGGCGGCTGCCCACTCACTATAGTTAATAGGAGTTAAAATCCCAGTGTTAATTAGTCTTTCGAATTCTTCTTCAATTTTTCCCCCCCAAAGAAAATGGTACGCTCCGTGGCTTTTTGATTATTGGTTTTGCTTCATCCAGCAATTCGAATCCCGCTTTTATTTTTGTGCAGCATCCAAGCGTTTCAGAGAAAATGGGAAATGATTTTTTTAGATCTTTTTTGAGTTTGTCGACTTTGGCCGTTAGGTTTTCGACTTTGTGACAAAAATCACTCATTGGCGAGTCCCATAATTCAAATTTCTGAATCCAATCGGTACCGAATGAGTTGGTTGCGTTCCTTAAAACGAACACTTTTAGCTTTTTCGTACTTCTTTTTAGTGACACATTAATAACTACCTTACCCTCAAAATTTATTTTTTTACCAGTTACCGATCTTGTGACTATATTCGGCTTTGTCATTGTGGGCTTTTCTATTCTCTTCACGTGTGAAAATTTATAATTGATAAATCCGATCCAGAATCGAGCTGCAGTTTCACTTTTTTATTTTTGACTCTTACCGTAACATATGTCCTTATATTTGCTGTTGGTGAAGGGTACATTTTTCAGTTTTTACGTAGCTCTTTTTTGCTACTTTTGCTCTGCAATATGAGGCCTTATGCCCTGCTCGCTTGCATAGGTCACACATTATTTTCCTTTGGTACTGGCATGCATTGTACCCATGAGGTCATCCACATTTGCTACAGGGTTCCTAGAATTTTGTCCATCCTGATAATTTTGTGAACGGTTCGTTTTGCCTCTTCGTTGGTAATTGCTGGCGGGCGGGTGTCCTTTATTTTTGAAGCGTATTTTTTTTTTATGTGAGCGATACCTGTTTCGGAAATCTTGCTTCATTGCCACGAACCGCTGATAATCTTCAACCAGTTTCTGAAGCGTCGAATCAGGTTCTAATTCATATTTATTTAGAGCACGACGTCTTATATCGGCGTCTTTTGTGGCTATCAAACCTTGTGTGAATATTAAGCACTTGAAATTGTCCGCCGTTAACGACGACAACTTGAAATCGTCACAGTGCTTATTAACTATAGACGCAAATATCGTATAGTCCTTACTCCCCTTACGTACAAAATTCATGCATTTCGATCTTTTATGAAAAAGGCTTCTTTTTGGGCAGTATAACTACATTACCAGTTTGACTGTCTCGTTAGTTTTTCTTGGTAAAATATGGTCCACGGACTTGTTATGTTCGGATGTACCCAACTTCCGTAGCAAAAAAAAAACGAACCTTCTTTTGATCCGTCCATGCACTGCAATCAGTCTTAAAAATATCTGAAATTTTCTGAAATATGCCTCAAACGTTAGGTCTTCCCCAGGAGCATAGTGAAATGTATTAATAGCTGACGAGATTGCATTTAGGGAAAAAGCCGTTTCTTCTCCGCTGTTCTTATTCACTAAAACTTGAATTATCAAATCCATTTTTTATCTGACTGGTTTTGTGGCTCTAAATGTAATTTTTTCAACTCCAATATTTGTTCGTTTATTTCTTTCCTTTCTCTTTCCTGTTTTTTCCTAAAGTTAAAATTTAAGTTTAAATTTAACTGCTTCTCTTCGGTTTGTTTCTGTATTGCCAATTATTCTTCTCGCTTGAACCACTGGGGGTGGCGACCCCCAGGGCCGTGACCGTACCCGCCTTGGGGGTGCCTTTTGGGATAGCATCCCCCGAAACCGATCTCGATCTCGAACTGGGGTTGCCCTTTGGGGCGGCAACCCCTGCAGCCGTCACCCTACCGACCGCAACCGAACCTGGGGTGGCGACCCCCGAACACGCACCGACCGAACTCACGGATGGGGTGGCGGTATCCCTTCTCGAACTGAGGGTGCCCTTCGGAGCGGCAGCCCCCAAACCCTTCACGATCGCTACACCAGGGGCGTCCCCCATGGTGAAGAGCCAGAGGTCTGCCCCCTAAGTGTTGGCCCAGTGCCCTTTTCCAACCCGCCGATTTGGAAACCAAGGGGACCTTCGCCTAAAAAGGCAGTTCGGTTTCCCCTAGCCCTGCCGGCTGCTTAAGTTGGGTCCAGACACTAGACTATCTGCAAAGAATGGAAAACAACAATTAGTAAAAACAACAACAAACCCAATTGGGCACAAGTAAACAAAAACAAAAACAATGCTTAAGGGACCAATCACCCAAAGAAGGGGTCGGTCCCTATAGCCAAACAAGAAAAGCTTTTAAATGGCCAACGAGTG
Source organism: Euprymna scolopes (assembly GCF_053919585.1). NCBI lineage: Eukaryota > Metazoa > Mollusca > Cephalopoda > Sepiida > Sepiolidae > Euprymna > Euprymna scolopes. The sequence continues at coordinate 43,368,651 of NC_136492.1, forward strand.
GTCAAGTGGGTACGACTTTTTCAAATTTGTAGCAAATTAGAAAAATGCCGGGAAAAAATTCACACCATGCGGTTAGACATGCCTCTGTTTAGTCTTTGAAACCAGTGATATTCATAGGACTGGTTGATTCCACTTAGTTCTCAAATAGGAGTGATTTGTACCCCACACCAGTTATATATGAGTGGTGGAATTGCATTCATCTGCAAAAATTCTAGCTAATTTGAATATTCTATTAAATATTAATTTTAGTTAATTCTCTATTATGTTTTTTTTTTTCGGTTTTCTTAAATTACACTCATTTAACTCATTTCAAAGTGTTTTTTTAACATGTTTTATTAACTGTTTGCTCGTATTATAAGCTCTATCTCCTATTTGATTTTATCGAGCTTTTACATCTGGCTGAGATAACTTTATAAATATTAATTCTTTAATATCATAATATACTTCAATTTTACCATCTTGGATCATTTTGGTAAATTTAATTGTAATTTTTATTATATATATATATATATATATATATATATATATATATATATATATATATATATATATATTGACAAATAAATGGAGATTTTATTTACTCTTTATTATAGTTATATTAAAACGTTTCCCACATTTTATCATTGTTCAGTAAGATTTGTTATATGTGTGCGTCCATACTGTCGGATATGTACATGTTAGTGTATCGAAATAGCACATCTCAGTGTACGCATAACAAACCACTATTCATACGCACTGGCCATTGTTCTGTACAAGGGAGACAATTTATGTCTCAGCTCGACAGGTGGCCGACTTTAGTCTTTGAAAATTGAGTCAGCATAATGAGTGGACCAAGTGGACATTTTCATTGAATAAATATGTTTTGTTCCTTTGCTGGAGAAACGGTGCCTCTCGCTGCGACACGATCTCAAGTTGAAAGTAATAATCAAAGAGGGGCCACATGTAGCTTATTGACATTCAGACATAATTTATATATTTATTTATGAGAAACGAAACGAATTAATGACTCTTTATCACGAATATAATTATTAATGTCTAGGTTAGCATTGCTAATTTCGATTAGTGGCACTTCTGGAACTTCAACATATCTACAAGATGCGACATAGTTATTGATAACGATGGTGTTTATTTCTCTTTTACATTGAGAGATGTGACACAAAGTTCTCAAAGTGGAATTGGAAATTCAGCGCCCCATACGAAGAGCATTGTGACCTGCAAAATTGGCTGGATATCCTGTCGACATTCCTCGGTAGAGCGCCTCGTGCGGTTAGCAATACGAAGGGCTTGCAATAAGTAATGCCCCTGACTCACTTCCAGTGGCTGATCTAGCTGAAATTTTGCATATGCAATGATTTATATCTCTACGAATTATATGGCAAATTACAGCTCTGAACTAATTGTGGTTTCTGTTTTACAGGTGTTTGAACTGAGTCAGGTGTGAAATGGAGCCTGTTGAACGTCGAGCAGTGATCCGGTTTTTGTATTTGAAAGGACGCACACCACAGGAGACTTTTGATAAAATGAAAGAAACTTATGGTGATAATGCCCCAGAATATGACCTTGTAAAACGCTGACATCGTGAATTCAAACATGGCTGGAAGTCTGTGGAAAAAGCTCCCAGGCCTGGTGGCCCCCCTTCTGCCATTTATGAGGCATTTGTCCGTCAAGTTGAGGTTGCCATTTTGAAAGATCGGCGCATTACTATTCGCCAAATAACCCAAGATGTCAAGATTAGTGCAGGGTCTGTGGAGACTATCATTATGACCATTTGCATATACATAAGGTGTCTGTCAGATGAATCCCCAGGTTGCTCACACCATTCCAGAAGCGAGAACGCGTCGAGTGCTCGAGGATGAATTTGGAGATGTGCCAATAAGATAGGTCAAAGTTTTTCAAAAGACTGATTACACAGGATGAAACCTGGGTGCATCACTAGTATCCAGAAATCAAAGTCCAGTCAATGCAGTGGAAGCACTTGGACTAACCACCTCCAAAGAAGGCAAGAGTGCAGCCCTCTGCTAGCAAGGTCATGCTCACAGCCTTCTGGGATCAGAACGGAGTAGTGATAACAGATTTCCTGGCAAAGGGTACCACAATTACATGAGCCTATTATGCTCCACTTTTGAGGAAATTAAGGGAAGCTATCAAAATCAAGAGATGGGGCAAGATCAGCAAAGGTACCTCCCCCTGCAGGACAAAACTCCGGTCTACAACTTGCATGTCGCCAGATCAGAAGCACGGGCGTGGGTTTATGAAATCCTCCCCATCCTCCCTACTCTCTTGACCTTGCACCCTCTGACTTTCACCTCTTCCTAGCCATGAAGTTTTTTTTAAAAGGAAAGCGTTTCCCAGATGATGCAGCCTTGATTTCTGAAGTCACATCGTGGTTGGAAGACCAACTTTGAGTGTTCTACAAAAACGGTCTCCAGAGCTGCATCAAACGATAGGAGAAATGCATAACTCTGGGTGGTTCCTATGTAGAGAAAGACTAATAACTGTGCCAGGTTTCGTTTCTCTACTGCTATGGGAAGTGGGTCAGGGTCATTACTTATTGCATCCCCTCGTATACTAACAATTTCTCAAAAAGAAAACATAAGCCTAGCAGAGTGGACCTCCTAAAATAGCACAGGACCAGAATTATACCGCAATCAACAGGGAAAATGTTATTTCATAAAAGATCTAAACAATGAATGCAAACCTCTGTGTACTTATGCTTTAACCCCTTACACGCATATTTATGTTTTAATTAGTAGGTATAATTTTTCAGTTTTTAATTTCTAAATCAAATAAAATAAATAAATAAAACGTTCACTTTGCTTTTTGTGGATATCAAACGGAAACTGAAACGTAAAAATATCATTGTTAAAACCCCGTGTTACACGTTTGACACCAGCATTGAAATTGATTCGTGCAAAAGTTCTGCTTGGTTTTTATGTGTGGCTTTGTCTTAAGATAGACAGATCGAGAGAGAAACGGAGACACTACAAATATAGGATGAGACTTTTTAATTAGTTAAAAACGCGCAAAAGTTATTGCCTGTTTTCTTAGAATAAGTGCTTTGTACCAAATTGATAACTGAATATAGTTAAATTTGTGTCCATGTTTGCATTAAATACCCATCTCTATAATCCCTACTAACCTCTTAATGTAAATCGAATGCATACCATGATACTTAATTCGATGCACCTTCTCATAACAAAGGGAAACACAATATTTCAGCCTAAATGTTCCAGTAATTTCTGAAAATAAGTTGAACGGACACATAAACAAACAAACAAACAAACAAACAAACAAAGAGAAGTATGATATAGATTCATTGGTTTTCATACATAAAGTAAATTTCACAGTTTATAAGGACTATTTGATACTGGAGATATTCATAATCGTACCCTATTTTCCAAAAATTATCTGGAATCAAGTCTCTCCTTGCTGTTATTTAAGATCGTTTAAAACCATAGCAGAAATTTTTAGTCTTCTCTCCATCAAGGCAAGAGGTTTGGGGTATATATATATATATATATATATATATATATATATATATATATATATATATATATATATATATAAACAAAACCAAGACTTCAAAGAATGGGTTGATAGCAACAAATCGTGTATTCCATTGTTAATTACAATTGCTTTAAAACCGTTCGGACAAATCCAAACATGTCGTTTGAAAATTTTCGCAAGAACAGCCTTCTTTCAGAATTATTGAATAAAAAAAAACACTTTAACAATAAAACATTATGGAAACCATTTCCCTTATAAGGAAAAGAAAACAAGCGAAACTATTTTACCGATATCGCATCCTTGCAAAGTATTTTTAAAGATTTATATATTTACCTATTTTCGTATCTCTATTAAAAAAAAGGTTTCAAACTAAATATCATACGATGTTACCACTAATTACCTATGTCCATTTAATCTGTTTTATTAATACTATTAATTGATTTCTTAAATTTTTTTTAGTTCTTTATTTAATTTAACTTATTTTTTTAATTATTTTAATCAGGAATACGTTACGATTTTTGTTAGTTTAGTATCAGGAATTTGCTTTGTTTATTTACAAATATATCGGCTAACATATGTATGTGATTTAAGAAAAGTTTTTGTTTAAAACTTATTCAATATGAAAATAAAATTTAACATTACTTTATACCTACTTCAATTCCATTCTTCATTTAAAATTAAGGATCTCAATCTATTTTTATTTTTTATTTTATTTTCTTTTGTTCTTTCCTGTTAAGATTTACGATTATCGGATATTTTAGATGTAGAAAGGGAGATAACTCTATAAGTTCGAAATTTTAAAGGTAAGTTCGAAATATTAAAGGTTTGGTAGAAATTATAAGTTACCAAAATACTAATAAGTATGCATAACGATGAAAGGGGTAAATTCCTAATATGTATTCATGATTTATTTATTAATTAAACAAATCCAAATAAAAATATCAGTTTGTAAAGCATATCTGAACCATAATACTAATTTTATTACCATAGATTTAATCTAATTTTGCCATCCAGCAATAATTTTCTGGTCTTATGCCTGGCTTTAATACAAAATAACAATTCAGGAATTAAGTCCTTAAATAGTCATCTAATAATACTAAATCTAATCATTAGCCCATGTACGTTTTACTCCAATGAAACTGTTCACCTTGTTATTTTGGATTTAATCGTTTAGAACAAGAGTAATATTTATAAAGCTAGGATTTTCAAGTTTTACTGATCTAAAAACGGTATCAATTAATCCCCAATCTTTAATTACTATTTTTCTTTTTAAATTCATATTGCTAATTTTTTGTTAAGCTATTTTATTGATTCGAGGAGGTGTTAGGACTATATTCTTGGCACGTGGTCATCTAGACTCCTCGGAGGTTGTTACATAGTCTGGTATGCTAAAAGCGAATATCGAAGCGGCAGGCAGGAAGAAAGACGACGATTGTAGTCTATCTACAAAAGATTAATTCTCATAAAATTATGTACAAATGTTTTTACAATTCTCATTCAGATTTTGTAACTTCTTTTCAAAGTTTCAACTCTCTTCACAGACAGCGACCGACGGATGGATGAGGTGGCGAGGGGTCACATCTTTTCTCTATTCTGATCTGAACTCTGTTCGACTCAACTCTGGAACTCTTCTCTGAAAACTGACTAATTTTCGCACGATTTATAGTAAGGTAAGTGGATGGGGTAGTACTTCTCCCCAGCCAATAAGATTTCGCCACGAATCTCCACGAAATCCCAAGCCCAAGAGTTTTGCGTGGGTACAATTCCCACACTGAATCTAAGTATGTTTTCAAGGACAGATGTCAATTCTGAGCTCCGACCCTGAAGTTCATCTAAGGCCAGACAAGGTTCTCAGTGAAATTTCCTGTCGTCAACTTTTAGCCGTAAAAATACATTTCTCTGATTTTCAAACGATATCTATTTTGACATGAAATAAAATATGTACATTTATCTTCTCTATCTTTAATCCTTGGGTTATCTGGCGTCACCCGGGAATACAAAGCTACCTCAGCGTAGTTCTAACGCTTCTCAATGGTGGATTACGTTACAAACGGTATCAACTATTTCACCATCAATATGACTAAAATTGTGTTCCCAGTTTTGAAACAATATTGCTAATCTTTGTTAATCCTTATTATAGAACTAAATTTCTAGTAATCGATGGTTTTGAATCATTTATCACATCTAATTTACATCATTCTTAGCTATTTAACTCTATATTAACTTTGACTTTGCACTCAAGAACCTTTATTTTTCCCAGAATGTTTTTTTACCTCCGTTATATTTAAGACGTTATAGCAAAAATCGATTCTTGTGAAGACATCCATGTATACCATCCATTTAATCTTTCTTCTTTAGAATTCACTATGTAGAAGGCTTCCAGTAAATACAGATTGCACCTTTTTGATTTCCCAGGTCTATACGTACTACCCCTGTCTACTATTGACCATTTCAATTCAAAATCTTTGTTTCTATGAAATTCTCTGACCCAATCACCTAATGCAGTTGTATTCCTCTTTTTATTTCTAATGTTGATTCTTGTACCATCCCCCTTCTCTCATTAACACCTCCTCTAGTAGTTTCTATATCCTTCATTTTTGAAGAATACAACATGGGTTCTGTATTTTTCCTTAAAATCGCACCTTGTGGCCCCCAAGATATACTTTCTTAATATTATCGGCCTTAATCTCACATTTGTACACTATTTCTGAGGTTAAGCATTTGCCACTCAACGGACATTGCCATGTATTCTGCAGTTACAATTTCTCTCTAAAACCCGTTCATCCGATACTGACTTATTCTTATTCCTTATTTTGCTTATTTTCCTGTTATTAGAACTTATTATAGTGTTGGCTGAGGTGGAGAAAGATAGTTTTACCGAGTTTCTATTAATTATTTTGCTTAATCTATTCCAATGTGAGAAATTTTTATCAATTATTCTGTAAAATTCCTTAGGAATATTATTTTGGATATGTTCGCTAAACGGCGGATTAAACCAAACATGTTTCTTGCGTCTGTTTCTCTTATTCATAGTACCCACCTCATCATTACCTGTTTCACTGCTAATATTACTCTCTCTCTCTCTCTCTCTCTCTCTCTCTCTCTCTTTTCATTCCTTTGATCCTTATTAATGTAACCTTTATTAATCCTCGGTTTCTTTCTTGCTCTCATTGCTATGTTGTACAATATTGTGCAGCTAGGCTTGCTACTCTTACTATTTGCACTCCTCTTGTATTCTATTGTACCATGGTATCCCGATCTAAGAAGAGCTTCATTATAATATTCTTTGTTTTTATTAAAAAGACTCTCAGTCTTTGAAAGCTCGGATACTATTTTAGAAATGTTAGGGGTAAGCGGCTTCCTCATACACTTAGGATGATTCGATTGATAATCAATGTCGAATATTTTTGGTTAAGTTTGTGATACGATTCATACGTGCTATCACTTAGATTAAGAGTAATGTCTAGATAGTTTACTTTTTTGTAATTACTGTCTATTGTTATTTCTAATTCCATTTCATTAAAATGACGTTTGATATTTTTCCTCGTTTTTTCAGTAATACGATCGCTGGAATTAACTATAAAAATGCGTCATCCTTATATAGCCCTCTTCCGCAATTAAATCAGGTATTTTTCTGTTTACCTCCTTAAGTAAGAACAAGCCTACCAAGTAAGTAATCCAACGCAGAATCCGGGGAACAATTGTGCTGACAAAATGGCCCTCTCTATCTTTTCTTGTCCACAGCTCCCCGTTATATTTGATTAAGGTTTTTCAAGCTATTGTTATAATTTAAATCTCAAACTTGGTCACGTTCGTTTCCTCTTCAGCTAATTTAAGTGCTTTCTCGAACAGGATAAGGACAATTGAAGGTTAATACGAATCTATGTCAAACATAATAAATTTACTGTTTTCATTTTTCGGGAACCTATCGAACCATTTTATCAATAAAAACCGAGAGTTAAGTGGAGTATAAACTTCTAGATAAGTATTATTAGATAACTATTTAAGAACGTAATTCTTGAATTGTTATTTTGTATTAAAGCCACGCATAACCCCAGAAAATTATGGTTGGATGGCAAAATTAGGTTAAATCTATGGTAATAAAATTAGTATCATGATTAAGATATGCATTACAAACATATATTTTGAATAGGTTAGGCCAGTTTTAATTGGATTTATTTAATTAATTAATAAATCATAAATACATATTAGGAATTTAATAAAATAGAAACATGCAACGGCCTTAGTTACTTCTCTTTCATCATTATGAATACTTATTAGGATTTTGGTCATTTAAATTAAGAAACACATGAATAGTGTTTGAAGTCTTAGTTTTTAGTAAAACAGTATATGAATGCTTGAAGTCTTAGTTTTTAGTAAAACAGTATATGAATGTTTGAAGTCTTAGTTTTTATTAAAACAGTATATGAATGCTTGAAGTCTTAGTTTTTATTAAAACAGTATATGAATGCTTGAAGTCTTAGTTTTTATTAAAAACAGTATATGAATGCTTGAAGTCTTAGTTTTTAGTAAAACAGTATATGAATGCTTGAAGTCTTAGTTTTTAGTAAAACAGTATATGAATGTTTGAAGTCTTAGTTTTTATTAAAACAGTATATGAATGCTTGAAGTCTTAGTTTTTAGTAAAACAGTATATGAATGCTTGAAGTCTTAGTTTTTATTAAAAACAGTATATGAATGCTTGCAGTCTTAGTTTTTAGTAAAACAGTATATGAATGCTTGAAGTCTTAGTTTTTAGTAAAACAGTATATGAATGTTTGAAGTCTTAGTTTTTATTAAAACAGTATATGAATGCTTGAAGTCTTAGTTTTTATTAAAACAGTATATGAATGCTTGAAGTCTTAGTTTTTATTAAAAACAGTATATGAATGCTTGAAGTCTTAGTTTTTATTAAAACAGTATATGAATGCTTGAAGTCTTAGTTTTTATTAAAAACAGTATATGAATGCTTGAAGTCTTAGTTTTTATTAAAACAGTATATGAATGCTTGAAGTCTTAGTTTTTATTAAAACAGTATATGAATGCTTGAAGTCTTAGTTTTTATTAAAACAGTATATGAATGCTTGAAGTCTTAGTTTTTATTAAAAACAGTATATGAATGCTTGAAGTCTTAGTTTTTATTAAAAACAGTATATGAATGCTTGAAGTCTTAGTTTTTAGTAAAACAGTATATGAATGCTTGATTATGAAATATGATAATTTTGTAGCTTACAGTTTAAGTCATCTTATTTTGGCTTAAAATTTATTGGTATATGAATGATTACTGAATTATATAAACCCAGTAAAATTCGGAATACTATAAATAAGTCTCTCTCTCTCTCTCTCTCTCTCTCTCTCTCTATATATATATATATATATATATATATATATATATAAGTGTACGTGTGTGTGTGTGTGTGTGTGTGTGTGTGTGTACATTTCCCTACGCAATGACTCGAAATTTGATATACAGGGTACTGAGATTTGGGAAAATCGATGTGATCGGTTTTTGGCCAGAAATTTAGCGATTAAGGGGTCAAAGTTCAACGATTTGACCTTTGAGAACCCTACCAAACTCCTCCGACAATGTTGGGTCTATGCACTTTAAATTTTTGTATATAGGTTCCTTGGACATGGATCTTACTTAATAACTTGATTTGAGCCCAAAACAATAAATTTTAAAGGGGCATAATAGGGGTCAAAATTTTAAAAAATTGACCACTGCGGTCTTTTCAAAATTACTCAGACGATTTCTGTCTAAATATTTGAAATTTTACATAAAGGTTATTTAGAGATAGGGCAAGCGTTTTCATCAGTTTGGATCGAAAATCTTTAGTTACCAATATATAAATGTATGTATGTATGTTTGTTTGCATGTCTACCTTAAACTTTAAATAGAGGCAACGGATTTTACCAAGATCAGTATCGTTTTAAAGTTCGACCTTTCATACGACAAATATCGAAAAATTGGCTAAAAACATTAATATCTTCTACTTCAACTAGGCACTTTTCTACAGGGGGGGGGTCACTTTTTTCGCCGATATTTTTTAAAGTTACCCTCTCCTTTAGATTGCCTAGCCTTAATTTAAAATAATGTCGCTTCCGGTTTTGCGGTGGTCGTAACAGCATAAACGTTAGGGTTTACCCTGTTCTTTTCCCCCTTTGCGGTAAGAGTTCGAGCCTGCCTTCCTACTACCACTTGTTTTTCTTTTTGCTCAACAGACACATCCAAACACTCGGGCAACGCCGGGCTGAAATGCTAGTATATATATATAAACGTGAACGTGTCTGTGTGTGTGTGTGTACATTTCCCTACGCAATAACTCTGTCAATTTTTAGTCTACAGACTCGAAATTTGATATACAGTGTACTGGGATTTGGGAAAATCAATATGATTGGTCTTTGGCCGGAAATTTGGTGATTAAAGGGTCAAAGTTCAACGATTTGACCTTTGAGAACTCTACCAAACCTTTCCGACAATTTTGGGTCTACACACTTGAAATTTTAAATATAGTTTCCTTGGACATGGATTTAACTAAATAGCTTGATTTGAGCCCAAAGCAATAAATTTTAAGGGGTCATAATCGGGGTCAGTTAAAAAAATTGACCGTTTTTTTTTTTTTCAACATACACCTCCAAATACCCGGGCAACGCCGGACACCCATGCTAATATATATATATATATATATATATATATATATATATATATATATATATATATATATATATATATATGACAAAATTCTATATTCCAAATTCCAAGGTGTTGTTCACATTACGGTTTATTTCTTTCGGCATGTTAAAATGTTCAATGCTTGACAACATCTGTTTCGTTGCGCAAAACCATTAAAATAATTATTGTCTCGATTTTTAAAATATTTTTCGCCCTGACTTATAAAAAGACTAAAAACTAATTGACTTTAAAAAGAAAATAAAAAATAATTTGGCCATGATTGCATGAATCAGAAAATCGTTAAACACACACACAGACATACAGAGATACGTGCGTACACACACACACACACACATACACACACACATATATATATATATATATATAAATACATATGTGTGTATGTTTATGTATGTGTTTATGTGTGTGTGTGCATGTGTGTTTAATTATTTTTTTAATTTATGCAATTATGGCCAAAAGGTCATCCGTAGACAGAATTTTCTGTTGTATCACATCTTTTCAGTTTGGCTAGATATGCAGGGACCTCAAGTCGAGATCGAAATTTGACAGTTTTTCCAACAATTAGAAATTCTAACCATTAGGGTCTTAGCACAAATGGTACATTTTTAACTTAAACCATCAAATAAGGTTTTAATCGTTTTTACAGAGAGCATTGTATTATCGCTATTTGTAGCAGGAAATTTCACTTATCACAGTGCTCAACCCATGAAATTGATTGTTTCGCTGTATCACAAATCTTTAGTATCGTTAGACAGGCAAGATCTTCACATATAAAGTCAGAGATATAAAGTAGGAAGTATAATTAATACATAAATGACTGGCCATTGCCAACGTTTGATGGTGTCTTTTATGATGGATTGCTTTCATAAAAAAAGATGAATCGATTCTAATACCACAATTCCTTGCAGACAAATTTATGGTGCACTATGTGAGCGTTTTTATTATTATTATTATTATTATTATTATTATTATTATTATTATTATTATTGAAACGTTCGCTTGCGTGCGTAAAAGCCTGTATATAAATGGCACCGGTTTCAAATTAAAACTGAAATTAATCTGTACATTGAACGGCATGGAAAGGAGTATGAAACGGATCTAATTCTTTCAAATAAATCGAGGCCGATAAAAAGTCGGAGGCCGATTGAAAAAACAAATTTCCGATATAGAAAACTTTACAAAATTATACAGCTTTTAATCTCTTCTACAGTTATATTTAAAAAAGAACAATGCACTACATAATCTAAGTAGGTTTCAAGCCAAGAAGATTATACGAAATATCTCTTGCAGGAAGTACGAATGCGTAATATGGACGACTACAATTCAGCCCTGCTTTGCTCGAGCCATATGTACTGTTTATAACTTGATGTGCATATGTATATATATATATATATATATATATATATATATATATATATATATACATATATTAAAAAGTTTGACTCATGTCCAGGTAATCTACATCTAACATTTCTAGTGTTTAGACCCAAAATTGGCGGAGGAGCTTAGTAGAGTCTTTATAGGTCAACTCTTTCAACTTTGACCCCTTGGCAGCCAAAATTTAGCCCCAAAACTGATTAAAAAGCTTGCTGAATGTCTTAATACCCTTTATGTAAAATTTCAAATGTTTAGATCTAAAATTGGCTGAATAGTTTGATAGAGACTGCAAAGGTCAAATCTTTTGAACTTTGATCTCTTGGCAGACAAATTTTTGGCAAAAAAAAACGATTTAAACGCTTGCATTATGTCTGAATAAACTTTACTTAAAGTTTCAAATGTTTAGACCAAAAATTGGCTAAGTAATTTCGTATAGACGGCAGAGGTCAATTTTTTAAAAATTTGATCCCAATTTTGGCCTCTTAACATTTATTGCTTTGGGCTCAAATCAAATTAAAAAGATTGATCCATGTCCAAGTTACCTACATCTTACATTTCAAGTGTTTATACCCAAAATTAGCGGCGGAGTTTGGTAGAGTTTTCAAAGGTCAAATTGTTGAACTTTGACCCCATGAAAGTCAAATTACTGGCGGAAAACCGATTAAAATTTTTTTACCCAAATCTCAATACCCCTTATGTCGAATCTCGAGCCCATAGACTGAAAATTGAGAGAGTAGTTTGGTAGGGAAATGTACTCACACACACACACACACACACACACACACACACACACACACACACACACACACACACACACAGAAACAATTTCACTTTTATAGACATGTAGATTTGGTTTGTTTAATTGTTTTGTTTTATGGCTTTCAAACATTTTTTTTTGTTATTTGATGCCGAACCGAGCAAATTTTGGAAAAAGATGTGATACTTCAAGTTCCTTATCTCTTCAACTAATATTTAGAGATAAAAAAAAACTTGAAGCATAAAAACTATTCGTGTGGCTTCGTTTCGTTGTTTTACGATATTTAAACATTTTTCGCGTTATTTAATGCCAGATCAAGTAATTTTGGAAAAAAAGTTTATATGCTTCAAGTTCAAATATTTATTCATGGTGTTTAGTTTGGTTTTGCTTAGTCGTTTTGTAGATAAAAATTGTTGTTTGTGTTTTTAACTTTGCAGAATATGATTGAGTTATGAAAATCGAAAGGAAAAAAAAACTATAACATCAGTGTTTGGTTCATTTTAAGCCATAAAACCAGTATCTTCAGAACGCTTAATCTGGTAACGTATGGATTATCTGTGAGTAAGCTAAATTCAAAAGGGAATGAACCAGGCGATGAACTGAATTCGAACCTCCAATCTAGTGTTTATTTGGAGCCAATTTATCACTCCAAATCTTCGAGTAACTAACTACACTACATGGCTTGGAGAATACAGTATTCGCTAAACGAAGTTGTTTTAAGTGATGTCATTGGAGCATTGGACTATTTAAATTCACAACCAAACGTGATTCAGTCATTGCAAGAGACAAAAGTTTTAGCTCGGCAGGCGTTTAATGCAGAGGGCCAGATCACTGCAACACGAACTATTATAGCTAGACTAGTAATGCGTTTTAACTTACTCGATTACTTGTTCCGTATGCCTACGGAATCGATAAAATCAGAGATTTTTTCCATTCTTCTTTCCATATGCCTACGAAATCGATGAAAATCAGAGATTGTTCCATTCCTGAAATAATTCGAATGACTGCACAAAGCAAAATAGTCTTTCACAAAAATTGGTTTGCCCAACATCAATAGCTTTAAAGACTTCATTAATTTAATACCGCAAGGTTCTTGTGGATCGCCATCTTTGATTGGTAAGAACAAACGGCTATCCAGTTTTTATTATAGTATTGTTTATTGTTTTGAATAGTTTCGGGTAATATGTCTGCTGCAATTGTACTTGATTAAGTATATTAAATTAATTATGGAATTATTAAATCAGTTATAATAAGCAAAAATATATAAAACAAACGATGATTATAATTAATTAGATAAACAGTTTAATGATGATGCATTTATAAATTTTCGCATTAAAATCATGCAAACCAATATCCAGAAACCTACGTTAAAAATATCGCTCATCGAATGTGAGGAGATAATATAGGGAAAACAAGAGTTATGATGTGCCTTCAATAAGTTTACAGACTTTTTGTACAAGCATTTAAAATTGTCGTAGATTCTTGAAAATTGACTGTACTATTGCTATACATCTTATGACCAAGTTTTTATAATTTCAGTTTTAGATGAAGAGCTACAGTAGGAATTGGTAAACATCCTACTAACGCTTGATTGGCACAGCTGGGGAATTTCCAAAATGCAATCTGGACAGGAGGAAACTTCATAAGAATGATATGTGATGAAATGTTTGAAACTTGGAAAAATGCCACAGAAACATGGAATACTTCAGGCTGAGACAGTAAGTGAACGCAAGGGAGTGGTATGCTCAGTCTGTCAAGTCCAAAGTAGCTGAGCAGCGGCTTGGTTCCCACCAGTTTTTGCAAATAGCAAACAGAATACTGAAAAGAAGCGTGTGCTCTATCCCAACTATCATCAATGGACCTGACGTAATCTCGTCAGCGTCAGACAAAGCCAAACTCTTTGCCAAGAACTTTGTAGCTAATTCTACCCTTTGCGACCAAGGCCGCCAACCTCCAATATTTCCTCCTGTATCAGAAAACACGCTATGTGATATACAAATATCCGTATGTGATGTTGCCAATCTAATCAACCTTGATTCCAGCAAAGCAACCGATCCTGACAGTATTACAATTATAGTACTCAACCAGAACTAGCGCCCATACCGTTTAAAAGTTGTCTTAAGGAGAATTGCTTCCCATCACCCTGGAAAATCTCATCAGTATGCACTGTATTTAAGAATTCAGGTGATAGCTCATCTCCCTCTCAGTACAGGCCAATAAGTTTCCAATAAGTCTCCTGCGTGTTATGAGTAAGTTGCTGGAATCTGTGTTAAATAGAGAAGTAATCAATCATCTCAGCAAAAGTAACCTTCTTAGTGACACACAATATGGTTTCCCTTCTGCTAGATCTACAGCAGATGTGCTTATAGTTATATCTCATAGGATTAGCGAATCTCTCGACTGAGGCAACCTTTCTAGGGCAATTGCTCTTGACATATCTAAAGCCTTTGATAGGGTATGGCATACAGGTTTTCTTCACAAGATCTCCAGCTATGGTATAGCTGGAAATGTCTTTTCAATTATTAAATCATTTTTTCTGATAGGTTCATAAAAGTAGTAGTCAAGGGGCAAAAATCAGAAGCTCATAGTATTAATGCTGGAGTCCCTCAGGGGTCCATCCTGGACCCAACTCTTTACCTGGTCTACACTAATGATCTTCCAAATCACATCTTTACATCATTCGTAGACATTTATGCTGATGACACTACCATCTATGGTAGCACATCTAAGACCGTAAACGACCAAGTTCTCTCCGATTCTCTCTCCGATTCTCTCTCCGATTCTCTCTCATCTGATCTTGAGCACGTGGTACAATGAGGAAAGGAGTGGCTGGTTACTTTTAATGCATCTAAAACCACGATTCAATTTTTACATCATCAACGTTCTAATCCCCATCTGGCATCAATTGAAATGAATGGCCCTCGTCTTGAGGAGGCCTAAAGTTTGGACAAGTTTCTGGGCTTGACCTTTACTCCTGATCTTAAATGGAACAGGTACATCAAATCTGTTGCCAAGGCCGCTGAGAAAATAGTGGGATCCTTCTATCGATCCAGTAGATATCTCATTGCTGATGCAATTCTCTATCTATATAAGAGCCAGGTACGTCCAAGGATGGAGTACTGTTGCCACATCTGGGAAGGAGCTGCTAGAAAGGACTTGTCCTGCCTTGATATTGTTGAAAATAGACTTTGTAACCTCGTAGGAAGTGTACTTTTCTCTTCCCTGCATCCTCTTTCTCACAGAAGAAATGTTGCGAGTTTGTCTCTGCTTTATCCTTATTTTCATGGCAAGTGCTCGACTGAGCTTCAATTTATGGTCCCCCCTCGCCAAACTTTCACAAAAAATACTCGTCTAGCTGAAAACACTATCAATAATTCCCTCCACTCTTTATCTGTGCCTAAACCTAAACGTAGATTCCATGAACAAAGCTTCTTTCTTAGAACTGCACGCCTATGGAATTGTCTTCCGTTTTCCTGCTTTCCAGCTGACTATAATGTGATTGTCTTCAAGTCTTACGTAAACAAGTTCTACTTAAGTTAACGAATTTACCGAATTTCTACTACGAACGATTACTATATTGTCCAATTGACTACTGTACACGCGTAACCCTTATCCTCGAGTGGCCTCTGGGTCTTGATAAGTGCTTATGTCTATGTAAAAAAAAAGTTTGATGTTAATGTAGGAACTGTGAAGACAACTATTCGTACCAAACTACTAAAAGTAAACTCATGGTTAACTCTCAACTCTCATTAAAATGAATTTGCGGTTAGCTAATCAAATATTGCCAAATATTATTTTCCGCCCAGTATTATTTACATGGTTTATTTCATTTTAAAGCTCATGTTTCATGCTAAGGTGACGGTCAATCCAAGAAAAGTTTAGTTTATATATTATATATTAAATTGGTGTTAACGCCTACACGTAATTAAAACAAATGAAGTATGCATGGTCCGCCGTAAGTGCACAGTGAACGAGGCATAAAAAAACTAAGTTCAGCATTTGCCACCACCCATTTAGCCCCAAAATCCCCCCGGGAACGTCAAATCCCGGTGAAACTGGGCAAACGGTGCAGTTTTAGGCCTTAACATATGTAAATTTGAGTTCTGCACCATGCAAAAAAGAAATTAGTTCGTCCATCATTTGCCCCTCCCATCAAATTTATCCCCCAAAGTCCCCATATTTAAATTTGAGTTCAGTACCATGCAAAACTGCTTAATAGACGTAGACAGAAAATTTTGGACAAATATGGTAAAATAGTCCCAAAAATGGAGTGTTTTTATTTGCCCTAAAACAGCCCCTGTTGTCGCGAAATATAGACAAACAAAATTATATAGAAATCAGTTACAACTATCCAGAAAATTTTATGAAAATCCAAGGCATCATTTTTTGTTTAAAAAGCACAAAAAAATATTTTTTAATAAGCACAAACATTTTTTTTTAATAAGCACAAAAAATATTTAGTCTTTTTAACACGAAAGGCACCCCTAGTCTTCCCGGAAAATCCATTCTGTTACATTTTTTTACTCATATCATATTTAATGTTTGTGCAAAATTTCAAAAAATTCCCAGGCGTAGTAATTAAGAAAAGTGCTGAGGAACGGACAAGGGTGAATTTACAGATACACCCCCCCCCCTTGTGCAATAAATTGTTTGACAGTATCAAAACAATTTTCAACGTTAATGTTAACCATGGATTTAATGATGTTTTTTACTATCGCTTATGCTTGAATTCATGTTTTGAAAGATGACGTTAATCCTAAATCCATGTCATCACACAAAATAATTATTTTGTTAAGGTAATTTTAATACTCTTAATATAAGACAATTAAAATAGCTTTGTTAGAAGATGTGAAGCTATCGATATCGATTTCCAGTCATGACATCCGTTTTATTTGTCGGGAATTCCTTACTATTAACACAATATTTTGCAGTTCGAAAACTATTTATGGTTTCATATATCTCAAAATGAGACAACCTCCGTAATTTACTTTTAAAATATTGTGACTGGCGGATAGACAGACGAACAAAATCTCTATCATATATAAGACTAGCAGCGACACCCGATGTTGCCCAGGATTGACTGATGGTCAACGAATGTTGCACACTTCCAATACTTTTATTGTCATCGAAACTAAAGGAATTGCCCATTTTTCAATCAAACCGATTGATTGCCTGCTTTAGTCGGAGATCCACCACGGTGCACATGGCTTCCCGCAGTGACTTATTCCACAATTCCTTATAGTGTACATTGCACCGTAGAGAACCTGCGGTTGACAATAAAACTATTTTATATAACGGCTAGAATTAAAGTTTTAAATGCAAAAGTCAAGTATCATGGTTCAAGTGTGGTCTAAACAGAAACGTTCGTTTCGAACGCGCTTCTGTCTTATAAGAAACGATTGTTGATTTTATACGCCGTGCCTTTCTACTTGTGCGATAATAAAACTTCTAAAATGCACCTGTGATGTTAGGCTGTGTCAGAGTGTTAACTTCGGTCGAAATCGGACTGTTCATTTTTTGGATCGAATTTTCGATTATCATTTTTTCATATTTATCGGGCGTATAGTACATTTGTGTGAAAATTCAAAAAAAATCCGTCAGCATCCTTCTGTCATTACCATGTATGTATATAAGTTTTTGTTGAATTTACGAATGCGTGGGTGATGCCACTTTTTCTAACAAATTAAATGAATCAATATATTAATTTAGCTATGGGTTAAATATTAGTACGAGTAGAAATTTCAATCCTTGCATGACAACTTATCCAGAAGAAGAAAAATTTCGAAATAATATGGTTTTCTGTTACGCCAATATTACGTGTTTTAGATTTCTCGTTAAAATACACTTAAACATTATCGGTTTACGAGAAATGCGTTTAGTGACTGCGTAACTCTTACTTCATTAATGACGTTTTAATAGTTTTCATGTGATTAAGCTTTTGGCGGGAATCGAATTCAGTTGTATGCGAGGGGTTGATATTACCTACATTGGAAATTGTTCGGTCTACCGTGATTACTGGACCGTTGGAGTTGATAGAGCGTTGGAGCATATGTCCAGTTGATAAACTCGTTGTATTTTGTGAGCAAAAATAAAAACAGCAGTGTTTTCGTTTTCTCTTGTCTGTTTTAAGTGGGTTTGGGGATTTTTGTGAAGAGGTCGCCAGGTTTTCGTCGAAATCTAACCAACTGTTTTTTTTTCTTACGTTGAATAAGTAGCAGTGTCCGAGAGAAACGCACACTTGTCATGTGGTTATCAGTAGAATGTGACGATGATATACGCCTTCTTCATCCTCATCTTTTCCTTCTTCTTAATCAATGTTGGTGTCAGGTTAAGAGGTATTAGAGGGGGTTGCTCAATGGACAAGTGAGATTAACATATGTTTAAAGAGAGAAAAAGTAACGAGAGAGAGAGAGAGAGAGAGAGAGAGAGAGAGAACGTGTTTGTAGACATTGGTAAAGGTTTGTCTGGCTAGAACGGGCGTCACACACTACTTTGTCTCTCTCTCTCTCTCTCTCTCTCTC